>NC_091170.1:18047893-18195393 GCF_040958095.1 Procambarus clarkii
GTCACAAAGTCTTGCAAACTCAGAGATATTCTCTAGATGTGATAATGGTGTAGTCTGTAGCCTACACAAATTAGATTAATGGTTAAATCATTCAAGTTAAGGAGACTTAGAATCCACAGTGAAGTGAATGTCCAGGGACACTATGACTTGTAACTGGTTAGTTACTGGCCATCACAACACGGTATCATCATGACTACCTTAAATCAGATGATGTATTATTTGCTCTTAGTCCGAGCTAAAGTATTGTTGTAGTTTCCGATTACATTGTTGAGCAGCGGCTCTAACTGGTCGTGTGCTCGTTGGAACAGAATTGCTGTCCTCGGAAACTGTTGGTAAAGTTGGTTCTGCAGAACACTCTCGTTCAGCTAACTCGAGGGGGAACCAACTTCTCCAATGTTTTTAGGGTAGTAGTGCCTCGGCACAAAACCTTTACAACTCTCAGGACACCTTGGTGATCTGGATGGACAAAGACAATCTTGCTTATAGGCTACTCTGACCTGGGGCCATCCCTGTCAATTAACACTAGGTCTCCTGGTTTTAGTTGAACATTATTATAGGGGCTCGAAGCTCCATAGTGTTATTCCCTTAGAGTTGTGAGGTACTCTCGAGTCCACACTTCATTCCACTTTTCGACTACCGTTGAAAGATGTTGATAACTTTCCACTAAATCACTCATAGCCACATGTGAAGGGTCGACTGGATCCTCTTCTGCTAAAGATATCAGAGGGCTCAGTAGGCGTCCATGGATTAAATGTGAGGGACTCAGGGGTTCTCTCTGAGAGAAGTCATCTGATAGGTAAGTCAGGGGACGGTTCTTGACTCGCGCCTCAATTTCTACGACGAGCGTTTGTAATTCAGGGAAACGATTTTCTGTCTTCCTTAAAAATTTCTTGACAGTCCCTATCATGCGTTCGTAGAAACCACCTTGCCAGGGTGCTCTGGGAGGTATAAATTTCCAGTGGCATTGTCTTTTTTGCAATACAGACTGTGTGGGTACCGACCTGTGAGATTTATATTTATTTAATTTATATGAATATATATAGAATTTATATTTACGTTAATTTATATACTTCGATAGCAATTTGTATAATGATAAGTGGACTGTATTTCTGCAATAATCTCATAATCTCACAAATCGATCCTCTACACATTAGGGGGGGTTTATATTAATTTATATATATGCAGCCAATCAAACTACAGTATTAACTACATACATTGAAAAGGTTCCTTATCTTATAGTACAGCAGGTTAGTCCACCAGGTATAACTAGGGTGTAGACACCAAATTATCCTCTTTGAGGTAGCTTCCATCACCCAGTAACTGGTGCAAAAAGTCTTGCTTCCTCGTCTTGACCTGTCAAAAGGGCGCTAGCTGTAAAGCCAGATACCTATATATGACAAGCTATATCAGAGAAAACACTGTACATGGAACCTTAAAGACCTGGCTTAATTACCTTTAGTTTGAGGCTACCACGTGCTGTAATCGGGTCACCCTACCCAATGACATTAATGGCCACTAATGATAGATAATGGGTTTCGGAAAGAACACTTAACTTGATTTGTTGACAGCGTGTTGAAGATGGTACACCTTTGGTTTCCATAACACTACGTCCAAGTAAAATTAACAGGAGCCGTATTTGCTCCCGTGAGCCTCTGGTCTAGTATAAACAATGGCTATGTCTAACACTCCATACTATTGACGCTACTGGCCGACATTGTCCAGATATAATAGGAGCCGAATTTGCTCCACGCGTCTCGGAGGTGACAACAACAATGGCTGCCCTCCTTCCCCACTCTGATGCCTGGCTTACATTGTCCAGATGTCAAAAGTGATAGTAGGGTCACATTTACTCTACTTTAATATCGATAATTAAGTTAATTTATATAAGATGTTTTTATGATGGTAAAGTCCAAAGACTAATGTATTTAAGAATAATTCCCAGCATAATAGGTGGTGATTTATAATAGTATGTGGTGATGATATCCCGTTTTCTATAGACGGTAATTCCACTACAAGTTACGTTTTCTATGGGTTAACTTGTTGGTAATACAGCAGCAATTATTATCTGTGTATGATATATTAAATGGTGTCGGATTTTCCGACATAATTCCCCAGGGGCTGCTCACGGGTCGAAGTCCTAATTAGAACAGACGAACACCGATACTCCTCCTTCGAATTATTAGATTAATTTGATGTTAGTAGTTAGTAATCACACATTTGTGTGTCTGTTCGTACAGGACGGATGTCCCGTACTAGAGTTGCAGGGGTTAGAAGTCTAATGCGATTTCATTTCCCTGTTAACTCTTGAAAGGCTAATATTCAAGCCTTATTACATATTATTTAACCCAGAAGACTGAATGTGATCAAGTACTACAGTCAAGTATGATTCAGGGACTGCAGTGAGATCAGTGACATTAGATATAACTTGAAGTTTGTTCAGGTAACTAGTCACTGATATATAAACACTGAGGCCCATGGAATACATCTTGATTAAATAATAAATGTATCAAATCAGTCATCAGATTTATTGGGGTTTAATTTAGTTAATTGATTCAGAAGATTGAATAGCTCATCATTAAAGTAAAGTATGGTTCTGAGACTGCAGTGGGTTCAGTGACATTGGTCGCAGTGACTTGTAGCTGTTTAGGCTACTGTTCACTGATTTGCCACTGAGGCCTCATGAACTCATCTTCAGCTTTAAATGATGATACTAACATCAACCTCTGTTACTATAGTCAGCTGTAATCTCCTTAGTATAATGCTACTGGAGAAATATAATCAGCTGACAAATTCAGATTTCTACTAGTATTGTTTATCTGCAGGCATAGGTCTCCTCAGGCTTGATACTGGGCCTGAGAGTAATTTACCTCCTGCAGAGTTTAACATGGTTATGCCCTGATATTTAGTAGGGTTTCGATGAATCGATGGTAGTAGTCTGTCCCCACAAGGACAGCCATTTGGCATTTGATTTGCTCAAATTTACCTGCAGCTGCTTGATAATAGCTTTCCAGGTCAGCATAATCAACTTGAGATTGTTGTGACAAATCTTCACATTTCTTGATCTGTCTTGTTAAGTGGCCTTTAAGACCTGCAAGGGTTCTTTTCATTCTCCCTGCATTATCCATACTGGCTAGTTGGTGAAGCCTTGTGGGACTTGTACTTGGGCCGCTCATAATACTGAACAAGCTCTAATGATAGCCTAGGGTAAATTCTGCACTCACTAGGCAATAATCCTACCTCTACTAGAGGTTAGCACTTAAAATTAATACACATTATATATATACAATCATACACACTAATGATTTGAGTGATAAACCAGTGTCACTGGAAGTACCTTTAGGTTAGCTCTTCTATATCACCCTAGGATGGTAGAGACACTAATTAATCACTCAAAGGTGTAATGATCATAAGTAAATTATTATATATACAACTCAACTCGAGTTGATAAAAATTACACCCAAAATAGGGTCAGCACCATTCATTAATGGTGTTAGGTTGACTATGGTAATAATGGGACTAGGATGAACGATAATAGTTCAACTAGTCAATGGTTAATATCCTACCCTGTTGTGGGTTGGCAATTAGTAAATATTATACTGTGAACACTAGTGCAGTATATATTAAATAATTCTCTATTTTGGAGAAATAATATATACAGTTATTGATAATAGCCTCTTAATTGCCTCTATGAAACTTCTAATATTATCTAGAAGTATTAAATATTATTAGTGACCTCGCGAAATAAAGTCCACAAAATTCGTAGATAATCTCTCGCGAAATTTAACACCACAAAATCCGTGAACAATCTTGCGAGGACACAGCCACTAATTTGGCTGGCTTCTATATTAGCGCTGTCATTTCACAGAATAACACGCCACCAAATCTCTGTGGGTGTGCATGAAACCGCTGACGAAGCTGAACTCAGTTGAGGGGGGGGCTCCTGAGCTCCTTCGAGGCTACGCTGCCGTCTTTGACTGGCTTTGTTTAAATCACACTGCACTAGTTTATTTAATGAATCCACTGGTTAACTGGTCCATCCGGTACTAAGATGACCAAATGTGGGTTCAAAGGATCAAATAATCCGTCATCCGGTTCGAAGATGACCAAATAATCCGGTTCGAAGGACCAAATAATGTGGGTACCGACCTGTGAGATTTATATTTATTTAATTTATATGAATATATATAGAATTTATATTTACGTTAATTTATATACTTCGATAGCAATTTGTATAATAATAAGTGGACTGTATTTCTGCAATAATCTCATAATCTCACAAATCGATCCTCTACACATTAGGGGGGGTTTATATTAATTTATATATATGCAGCCAATCAAACTACAGTATTAACTACATACATTGAAAAGGTTCCTTATCTTATAGTACAGCAGGTTAGTCCACCAGGTATAACTAGGGTGTAGACACCAAATTATCCTCTTTGAGGTAGCTTCCATCACCCAGTAACTGGTGCACAAAGTCTTGCTTCCTCGTCTTGACCTGTCAAAAGGGCGCTAGCTGTAAAGCCAGATACCTATATATGACAAGCTATATCAGAGAAAACACTGTACATGGAACCTTAAAGACCTGGCTTAATTACCTTTAGTTTGAGGCTACCACGTGCTCTAACCGGACCACCATACCCAATGACATTAATGGCCACTAATGATAGATAATGGGTTTCGGAAAGAACACTTAACTTGATTTGTTGACAGCGTGTTGAAGATGGTACACCTTTGGTTTCCATAACACTACGTCCAAGTAAAATTAACAGGAGCCGTATTTGCTCCCGCAAGCCTCTGGTCTAGTATAAACAATGGCTATGTCTAACACTCCATACTATTGACGCTACTGGCCGACATTGTCCAAATATAATAGGAGCCGAATTTGCTCCACGCGTCTCGGAGGTGACAACAACAATGGCTGCCCTCCTTCCCCACTCTGACGCCTGGCTTACATTGTCCAGATGTCAAAAGTGATAGAAGGGTCACATTTACTCTACTTTAATATCGATAATTAAGTTAATTTATATAAGATGTTTTTATGATGGTAAAGTCCAAAGACTAATGTATTTAAGAATAATTCCCAGCATAATAGGTGGTGATTTATAATAGTATGTGGTGATGATATCCCGTTTTCTATAGACGGTAATTCCACTACAAGTTACGTTTTCTATGGGTTAACTTGTTGGTAATACAGCAGCAATTATTATCTGTCTGTATGATATATTAAATGGTGTCGGATTTTCCGACAGACTGCACTGCAGGGTGATTCCATATCTCTCGTAGGCACGCTTCTCCAGCCACAATATTTGATCCATTGTCGGATATCATTAGCTTGGGGCAGGATTTGCATGCAGCAAATCTACGAAAGGCTTGGATAAAGGCTTCTGCACTCATGTCAGAAGTCACTTCTAAGTGTACGCCTCGTGTGGTTGCACACGTGAACAGGCAAATATATGTTTTCACTGGTACCTTATCTGGAGTGCCAGTGAGAAGTAAGGCTCCTGTTTAATCGACACCAGTGGTCTCAAAGGGACGAAGGTGAACTACTCTCTCCTTAGTGAGTGGTAGAGGTCCTTGGGTAAGGACACACTCGAGCATCATACCTCCTGCAGATTACTCAAGACTTAATAAGTGATTTGACAGTTTGACGACCTTGGGGAAGCCAATATTTCTGTCTGAGGTCGGTGAGAAGTGTCTAACACTCCATCATGTAAAGTACCGTATTGATGGTGGTGCAAAACTAGAAGTTTAGTGACGATGTGGTGACGTGGTAGAAGTATTGGATTTTTTGGTATCCAAATCAATTTCTGCATGAAGCAGACGTCCTCCACACCTCTATATATTGTAGGTGTTGGCATCATACCAGACGCCTAGATACTTAGTTAATTTGGAAGATTTTCGGATTCACTTCCATATGCCTCTTGTTGTGCACGTTTGATCCAATAGAGGATAGGATTGGGAAATCTATGCTTGATTCCTATCTTGTCGAGAAAATGAAATACATGCGCTGTTACTCTGAGTAGCTTACTCAAGTTGGAATAATTGTGAGGATTAATAGCTAAGGTCTGATGAGGTTCTGGGTCTGTCATGGGTGTAGTCATATTGGTCACGATGACTTGTGATTTCTGTTAAGGCCACTGATCACTAACAAGCCATGAAGGTCCATTAAACCACATCTGAGACTTGATCAGCTGTTTTAATGATAAACCTCTTGAAAGGTAATCGGCTGGAATGTCCTTGGTAGGAACATGTCTAAGTTTATATCCAGCAGATAATTCATGTATTTCCCTAATACGATTGCTGACGTAGGGAGTTTTATTATTATTGTTTCTTACCCATTATAAGACTGCCTCATTGTCTGACCACACTACGATCTCACCAAAGTGAATATTATTGAGTGTCTTGGTCAGGCAATGAGCCAATCTTACTCCCACCAGCAATGCAGTCAACTGCATTTGGGGTAAAGATTTCCTCTTGATTGGAGCAAATCTTGCTGTTGATTTGAGTAAAAATGTTTGTGTATTATTGACTAATTAGGCTGCAGTGCCGTACGCTTTACCAGAGGCATCGCAAAAGATGTGCAAATAGGTGGGTAAGTTTTGTCCTGAAGCATTACGAGGAAATTACAAAACAATTGATTGAAACCTGCTGTGAGTGTTTACCATTTATCTTGCAACTCAATTGGCAACGGATCATCCTATCCAGTATTTTTTTGCCAGCATTCCTGAATGAGGAGTTTGCCCTTTATTAAAATAGGGCTAAGTAAGCCCAAAGGGTCAAATGGTTGGCTGACATACGAGAGCAATTTTCTCATGGTAAGGGGTGAATTATTTGTTTGTACTGACTTGACATTCATCTCGTCGGTACCTGTGTTCCATTCCATGCCCAGAACTTTTAATTAATTAGGTACCTGATAATCAGGAAACTCTTTCTCGATCATCTGGTTCAATTGTTCATTGTTTGAGGCCCATGATTGCAGTGGTATATTAGCTCCAAGCAACTCACGATTAGCCTCATGGTAAATTTCTACCAATTTAAATTTGTCATTAGTTGTTTCCTGGAAATTGTCTACATACAAGTTGTCACTAATTTCTGCTTTATAAGGGCTATTTGACTTCTTCAAATGTGTATCTAACGTTGCTTGAAGTAGAAATGGTGAAGAGGACACCCCGAATAGCACAGAGGCAAATCTGTATGTAATGACGTCACTGTTAGATCCAGTGGATCTTTGATCCAGAGAAATTTGGTAAAATCACGATCCTCTTCTTGTAAGCCTACTCTAAGGAAAGCTTTACTGATATCAGCAGTATAAGCAAAAATACCAGTACGGAATCGTAATAATACGTCGTGTAGCCTTTGTGTTAGGCTAGGTCCTGTTTGGAGACACTCACTCCAGGACACGCTGTTGGCCTCAATTACTTTATTCACTCTCGTATTCTTGAGGATATCCTCATATTGCACCCAAAATTTGCCAGTGCAGGCTACTAAACATATGGCCCTGTATGACTAACCATCCTGCGAGATGAGGACTTTTATTACATTGCAACCTTATTCACTCTTGTGTTGATGATATCCTCAAAATGCATCTGGAGTCTGCCAGTGCTGACTGCCTATCACACGCCTCTGTATGACTAACCATCCTGTGTGATGGGGATTTTATAGTATCACGTTGTTAGCCTTTTTGACACACTGTACTCCACTTCATATAGTCTAGGGTAGCTGCACAAATGCAGATATACCTCATGTATTAATAAAAAAAAATCACTTTGGCACTGCAGTTGAAAACGATACTTATTGGTGTCGTCACTGAATCTTCCATTACAGCGTGATGGGGTAAATAGTGGCCTGTTTTACGGTCATCATTATCAACAACTTCAATGAATTTACAGTCGAGTTGTTGTTGGATTAATTGATGATACATGTTTAATTTATCAGGCTGTTTCTGTAGCCGTATTAATTGAGACTTTAATTGGGAGGCTGCCATGAAATAATTAACTGGAAGTTGGGGATGGTTCAACTTCCATGGCAGTCTCACCCAGTATTGTTTGTCTTTATAGACAACTGTGTACAGATATTGCTGGTAAGTCCACGTATCATCAGGGCTTGGTTTATCATGGACAATACCTAAAGTGTCTAGATCCCCCAATTTAAATGATACAGGTGGATCAGACTCATTATCTTCAGATATGTCTCTGAAATGTAGGGGTGACTGTTCCAAGTCTAGTCACGCCACTATTGAATTGTTTGGTTGTTTGTTGATTGACGCACATATTTGTTGGAAAAGCACTGGTCCTGTCAACAATTTGCCTCCAGCAGATGACAACAAATTCATTCCTAGTTGTCGGGTGCATCCTGTAATAAATCTGTAATAATAGTCGGCTCCTATATGGATACCAACGTCTGTGAGGCGATCAGAATTTATTTTGTGATCCGCTAGCCTCATGCGATTACATCTGAGATATTTCACAGTGTAAGCAAGTCCTGTGACCTGCAGGTCTGAAGGAAGCTTGTCCACCATAAGATCCGAGTCGCACTAGTACCTTGACTACTTGGTATTCACGAGGTCAACTGTTTGTCAAGAAACCAGAGATGTTTAGTTTCACACGTTTGGCAGGTTTTAGTTTCAACTGCTCAACTAATTGTTGTGTGATGAAGGTCTTCTGTGATCCTTGATCGAAAAGACCTCTAGTATTGACTCTAGACTTCTTATTAATTAGTTTAAGCTGAGCTGTAGGCAGAGTAGTATTATTGCCTGACTCAGTTGCAAGTACATTAATTTCATGGTGTACTTTGCAGTATTAAACTGTGGTAGAATTCGTAGAATCCTCCCGAAGTGTTGTAGATTGTGATAATGTCATTATTCACAAGGTTGGCATAAAATTAATTAATGGTTAAATAATGTGAATATATATGTGCTGTGCGTTTTTTTTATTTTGTAATATATATATGTGCACTTGCACACAAAAGTGAAAATTGTGAATATATATAGTAAATTTTGGCTTGCTAGCCACAACCTCTTATGATGGTTGATTGTGTTCACCAAAATATCAACTACATGTGACCTAGACACACCTGACAGGTGTACACCATCTCTTGCCAAGTTTTGCCTGTATGGTCTGGCTGTAAATTGGATGTAATTGGCATCCAATCGTACTCTTTTTCTTAGCCGAAAGTTAATATATTTGGCAGCCTTTTGATAATATTCTGGACTCACTCCCCAACGATTATCATTACTTGGTTAGCGAGGTTTACTGTTATCATTTTTTATAAATTTTGCAAGTATTTACGTACTTAAATTTTTTTTAGATTAAGGACCTACCCGAAACGCTGCGCATACTGGTGGCTTTACAAGATTGTAATTACTATATTATGTATCCTCACAATCACAATGTACCGTCTTGTATATATATAAATAAAATAAATAAATAAAATAAATAAATAAAAGGTTCCACTAATGTGAACACTACTGAACTGCTAACAAGTTTAAATGAGGAAATTATTCTTTTAAGATGATTAATTACCTGAACTGGGTGTCGAGTAGGATGGATGTCATTACCACCTAAGTAAATTATTGTTTGATGGTGAGACCAATCTAACGCAGGTGTTAATGTAGAGTTATTGTAAAAATTGTGAGCTGTTGCTCCTGGTGACCTGAAGATTCTTACTTCAGTGTGAGGTATAGGTCTAAATGTTGTGGGCAACTGACTGTGTCCCACTAGTGCCACCTTGTACATGAGGTATAGGCAGCAAAATTATAAATTGGTGTGGGTTAGGCTAACATATGTGGTACACTGCTGGTAGCAACAGATAAGAAAATATGCTTAACCTAAGTTACTACACAATTTGATTAGTAATGGTTAATTGGGATAGCTTGATTCTCAACAATCTATTCTGGTTCGAAGAGGACCAAAATGTTTTTTAGGTCTCTGAGAACCGATATAGAGTTTAATGTTAATTAGTATGGATCCGGTTCGAAAAGGACCAAAATGTTGGGTTTCTGGGGCTTTGACTCAAATATAGAATTATTTAATTATGATGATTAATATAAATTGAAGGACCACCCACTTTTGAGAAAAGAGGGAAAACAAATATAAGTGATTATAAGGCTGACACTATAGAACCAGTGCCTATGTATGGTAACTTATTTAAAAATCACTTAAAGAAAATGAATTGACTGTATTATTAATTGATTAAAGTTAAAGCCTCAAATATCAACACTGAGGAGTTATTTCTAGAAGTTCATATATATCTAAGAACCAGTGTGGTTCGTCACTAGTTCATTAATGGGTTAGTAAAATGGCAAATTCTGAACTAGAATGTAGATTCCAAAAAGTCATGATATATTAAATGATTAATATATTGAAAGATTATTAAATCCTAAGAAATAATAAATGCAGACTCATTGAGTACTGAGCAGTAAATTATTGCGTTATATTATTCCTTGTGACCATCCTACATATAAATATATATATATATATATATATATATATATATATATATATATATATATATATATATATATAAATATATATATATATATATATATATATATATATATATATATATATATATATATATATATATATATATATATATATATGAGAACAAGCCTGAATGGTCCCCAGGACTATATGTGTCTGAAAACTCACACCCCAGAAGTGATTCGAACCCATACTCCCAGGAGCAACGCAACTGGTAACTACGGGGCGCCTTAATCCGCTTGACCATCACGGCCGGACAAAAGGAAGTGATAGCCGAAGCTATTTGAACCACTTCCCCGCCGGCAACTCGGATGGTAATCTTGGGCATAGCATTTTATCAAATCACCTCATTCTTTGGGGCACACGTGAGGAACACAAATGTGAACAAGCCTGAATGGTCCCCAGGACTATATGCGTCTGAAAACTCACACCCCAGAAGTGACTCGAACCCATACTCCCAGGAGCAACGCAACTGGTAACTACAGGGCGCCTTAATCCGCTCGACCATCACGGCCGGACAAAAGGAAGTGATAGCCGAAGCTATTTGAACCACTTCCACACCGGCAACTCGGATGGTAATCTTGGGCATAGCATTTTATCAAATCACCTCATTCTTTGGGGCACACGTGAGGAACACAAATGCGAACAAGCCTGAATGGTCCCCAGGACTATATGCGTCTGAAAACTCACACCCCAGAAGTGACTCGAACCCATACTCCCAGGAGCACGTGTTTCCTCACGTGTGCCCCAAAGAATGAGGTGATTTGATAAAATGCTATGCCCAAGATTACCATCCGAGTTGCCGGTGTGGAAGTGGTTCAAATAGCTTCGGCTATCACTTCCTTTTGTCCGGCCGTGATGGTCAAGCGGATTAAGGCGCCCCGTAGTTACCAGTTGCGTTGCTCCTGGGAGTATGGGTTCAAGTCACTTCTGGGGTGTGAGTTTTCAGACATATATATATATATATATATATATATATATATATATATATATATATATATATATATATATATATATGTACATATATATATATATATATATATATATATATATATATATATATATATATATATATATATATATATATATATATATATATATATATATATATATATATATATATATATATATATATATATATATATATATATATATATATATATATATATATATATATATATATATATATATATATATATATATATATATATATATATATATATATATATATATATATATTAGCCTTATTCAAAATTTCGACGCAATATTATTTGTCTTAGCTGTAAGACGACTTCACTAAGTTCGTTTCGTTACTCGTCCTCGTGATCACAAGGTCCCAATAAGGAAAATAAGGAAGAAACACCAGTGGTGAACATCGTAGGTGAAGGAAGAAAACCTTGGTACATCCTCGTCTACATGCTGCCATCAGGGAAATTTGAGTAGCATTTGATTAGCCTATGAATTATGCCAATATTCATTGAGACTGGAATAAAAGGGGAGCATCAACTAACATTGGGTTATTGATCTTCTCGTAACATAACGACAGACTACCCACAAATACACAATCTTGAATGATGCATCAGACTAGAAAAGTATATTTAACGTATGCGTATGAGAACACAAAGGTCTGCCGATATGGCGTCTGCCAGTCCCTGACGTCCATTGCTGTGTACGTGTAATTACGGGCCGTGACTATAATTGTTGACGCGTAATTAAACAGTTGAGTACTGAAGACCATGTGATGGTAATAAATGGCTGCTGTCTGTGGAGGCACTTGCGCACCCCGCGACGCCATGTGTTTGAATCCCGCCTCCTTCAGCGATTCCCATTCCTGACCCTTCTGAGTTGACTGACCCAGCTGGGTTTGTCCAGGAAGGAGAGGAGGACCTTCTGTCAACTCTCATTGGTACTCAGGGTCAGCCTTGTCACATTATGTTAACGAGGTCACGGGCAAGGCCGGGCAAGTCACCACCTTCTCAGTAACTCGCTGTCTTGTCTCTTAGTAGTTTTTATTCATTTTTTTTAACTGGCAATTGTTTTGTAATCTTGTCATGGAATGTATTCAGAGAACATGCCTTACCTACCCTTGGGCTGTACCCTGTCACCAAAGCCCAGGGGAGAGTCCTTGCTTCCGCCAGTCGGAGTGTTATTCTGTCTTCCCCAGGTCTGCTTGTCCACACCGCTCTGTCCCCGGTACCAGCTACTCGTGAACCAACATTGAGGCCAGAGGGGTCACTCCTTTGGTACAGTGGAGAGGGGGTTACGTTACACCAAAAATCCCAGTAACCCAACCAACCAGTTACCTGTGAGGGTGATAGTGACACCATTCACCCAGCCGACACCTCCCACCAAACGAGGTTGTCCAGGCCAGAGTTCCTGCCAGCAGAGCACAGCTGTCCAGATATCAACGTACCAGTATGATAGACCGTTGTCTTGCAGTTCATCATCAGAGGCACCCACCTGCCTACTGCGACACACCGTGCAGGCACACCGGAAGTGGAGGCGAGAGGTCAACAAGCGGGTATGCCAGCAGCAGTAACCTACCAGTTCCCCCTCGTCCTTGGGGATGCCACATCACTGAATTCAACAAGATGCGCAACGAGGCGGTCACATTCCAACGGCACCTCCCTACTGAGTGTGCTTGATTCGCCAATAGGGTGCACGTTTCGCACCATCGGCCCAAGGTCAGGCACATTAGGGCATGCGCGATAAGGCGTACCGGCTCAGTAGAATGTGACACAAGCAACGCCTGTGTAGTGATGGGCCCCAGGAGCTGAAGTCGGGATCCACCTGGCCTGCCGCCACGCCACCCACGCCCCAACACCTGCACCTGCTCACTTCTGTTGCAAGGCATCGTTGACGTCACCCTCTCTGCCTACCCTGCTGTCACGACTCCTGCTATGTAGCTGCTGTCACTCATCATCGACCTTCGGCGTCAAGTAGCTGGATGTGAGATGTGCTTGTATACATCTCTCCCAACACCGTTCACCTGTGACCAGCCAAATCCCCGGCCGCTGTCACTCGCCGCTGCTCTTCACACCACCACCTTCCAGCAGTTGGGCAGCTTGACGAGGAGTCTGTCACCAGTAGACTCGCTCTGTCACCAAAAGTACCACGGAGCTGTTGCAGGAAGATCTCAGGGGATATGCAGGCATCATCGACGGGCAGACGCTGGACCAGTCGTCATCATCATGTTACCACGCGGGAGTACAAAGGATGCAAGATAGGAAAAGCGTATATCAACATGAACATTTAGTGACAAGGTTTCTAAATGCTTGTTAAGAGAAAAGACCCTATTATTAACGGTGTCGCATGCATATATAATCGATTGGAAAATCTTTAACATTTATGTTGATGTAAAGTAACTAGGCCTAGAAAAAGTGGTCCTAAACAGTTATCTTAGGTAAGTGACCTGGGTCTCTAGCACAAACTTAATCTAGAATTTAATTATTATTTTGTTTCATGTATGTGTCTATATAATAAGTCTGTCTTGGTGATGAGTGTCCTGGATCTCTATTTTGTACTAGTGTATGGGTGCATATATATATATTTTTAATATTTGCATGCCTTTATATTTCAATAAAATGTTGTAATGTTAAGCAATTTTTCTTTTGTGGTAAGAGGTAGCCTTACTATCAGTATGTGCAGGGTACATAGAGATTGACCCTGGCACTATTGTCTTGGGCGGTATATGGATTGGCCCACAAGTATTCTGTAAACTTACGGATCTGTTGCAGAGTTTTTCATGTCGATTATTTTTATATTTTAACCATGTTTTATAGTTGTATAGCTCAGTAGATTGGCTGTGGGTCATGCGGTGCCCAGCAGATGTTTGGGGTATGTCCCACTTAGGTGTAATGTTACCTGATATTTTTAATTGAAGTTAAATGTTAGAGTAGGAATATTTATATTTTGTATCATGTTGTTAACCATTTTTTGTATGTTTTGGTCTTCCAGCCTTCGAGGGAAGCCTTGCTGGGCTGCCTAGGGTGCAGTCGGGATTTGTCTTTTTTTTTCATTAATAAACTTTATTGTCATATTGTCATATTATGTTCCTCGGAATTGTATCGTGTATAAGGGTATCATTACTTGTATTTTTACCTTTTTTTTGTACTTTTATTCCATTCATTCTACATTTGTGTGTTGAGTTTACTGGATGGTAACTGTTTAATGTACTTTGCATCGTGTTAATTTAGTTAGTTTACTTTTATCAATTTGTCACTGGATTTTTTTTTAGGGTATATATAATGGATGAGTTGGGATAAGAAAAAATCAGGCTTAACTTAGATACACCCGATTGTTGCCTTAATTCCGGGGAGAGGGAGTTTTGTAACGCCCAGAGAGTACAACCATGCAACCCGTTCTCGCAATTTCGTATAGTCAATATTGACTTATTAAATACGTGCATATGTGACATACTAAACATACTAGTTTACCTTGAAAAGCTTCATAGAAAACACCGACCTCACCTAACCTTCTTAGTATGTTAAGATAAGCATCTTATTGCTTCGTAATTACAATTATTACTTAACCTATTATAGGTATAGGTTAAGTAATAATTGTAATTACGAAGCAATAAGATGCTTATCTTAACATACTAAGAAGGTTAGGTAAGGTCGGTGTTTTCTACGAAGCTTTTCAAGGTAAACTAGTATGTTACATATGCACGTATTTAATAAGTCAATATTGACTGTAAGAAAGTGCGAGAACGGGTTGAACCATGACTCACCATGGGAACGTCCTGGTAAGGTCAGCCTATGACCTCAGATTCAGCTAGAGTTAAATGAAATATTTTCTGGCTTCACCTTAGTCAGTTTGTTCCTGTTCATGAATAATCCTCATAGTCTTGGCAAACAACTTAATGGTACATCTTGAATGCTTTTTTTGCATATCAGGGGAATCTGACGCCCTGATCTGCTGACGAACTATTTAGGTGTGCAAAACACTTTTTCCCCGTGTATGCTGAATCAGCTGGGAAAAGGACCACACCAGACTTTGCCACAACAGTGTAAATGCCCCCCTCCTGATTCAGTTGTATATATACCTCTGTATGATAGTTAGGAGATAGAGTGCTGGAGCGTCGGAGGTAGTGTGAGGCTGTAGGTCATCAGGCGAGCATCAGGAGACAGAGTTAATCCACCAGACTGAGAGGCAGAGAGTTGTCTTAAAGGTAACGTGTGTGATCTTTGATACGTTTCCATGTCTAAAAACATGTAACAATTGCCAGTGTCAAAGTAGGGATTTATAGTTGGTGAATTTCATAATTTGTTCTCAATAAATTCATGTTAAACTTTCCGTCTGTGTCAATTGTTGGATCCTCTTAGTCTCTGGATATACTTTGCTAACAACCGTCCCATAATAAATGTCAGTTAAAGAAAAAGGACTCTCCAAGTAAAGCAATGTTTCTTGCCTCATTGCTTGAACAAGGCAGATGGTGGCAGCGTAGTTAATTCTGTGTAACATTTCCTAGGAAGGGTACCTTTGGTTTCTGGTGTAACCATCAGTGGTACATCATATGTCAGTTCATATTACATTAAATATAAATACAGTGTTCAATAACAAAGTGTTACCAAGTGCAACCAGTAAGAAGTGTTACTCAGTATATATTAGTATTCCTTAGTCTACTCTCTACTCCCACTTACTCTCCCCTCCTGCTCTTCCTACCCCTCCTCACTATCCCCCCATTCCTCCTCTCCTACCTCCAAGCTTCCCGTGCGCCCCTCGTTTTCTGTTGCCCCACAGACGAGTTCCCCCTCCTCATCCACGTTTTCTAATCCTTCCCACCTATCCACCCATCCTTATCCCTTCTTCCTTTATTCCTTTATTCCTTTCTCCCTTCCTCTGCTTTACTTTTCTACATCAAATATAGTCTAGGATACAATAATATTTAGTGTACAATTTTAGTAGTGTCACATTATTAGTGGTACTTTATAGCAGTGTTGCACTAGATGGTGTTGAGATTGCGAAGTCGGATTGCGAAAGGGATCTGGGAGTTATGATTAGTAAGAATTTAAAAACCCCAAAAATCAATACATAAATGTTTGTAATAAGGCAAATAGGACCCAGGGATTTATTATTTGAAGCATTACTAATAAGAAACCTGTTGTTGTTCTTCAGCTATATCATGCTCTATTTAGGCCCCATTTAGATTATGCAGTTCAGTTTTGGTCGCCATACTATAGAATGGACATAAATTTACTAGAACGCGTCCAGCGTATGATGACAAAGTTAATCCCCCAAATTAGAAACCTGTCATATGAAGAAAGATTGACAAAGCTTAAATTACATTCTCTAGAGAGGCAAAGAATTAGAGGTGACATGATAGAGGTGTACAAGTGAATGAATGGACATAACAACGGTGATATTAAAAGTATGAACAGAAGACAGAACACAAATAATGGGTATAAACTTTATAACTTTAGATTTAGGAAAGACCTGGGTAAATACTGGTTTGGTAACAGGGTTATTGATTTGTGGAACCAATTGCCGCATAACGTAGTGGAGGTGGGGTCCCTTTTTAGTTTAACCTGGTGGAGGTGGGGTCCCTCGATTGTTTTAAGCGTGGGTTAGACATGTATATGAGTGGGATTGGGTGGCTATAAATAGGAGCTGCCTCGTATGGGTCCATAGGCCTTCTGCAGTTACCTTCATTCTTATGTTCGTATAATTGGAGTCTAGAGTACATATAATATTAGTGGAGGCTAGAGTACACACAATGTTGGTGGAGCCTAGAGTATACACAATATATCTGGAGCCTAGAGTACAAACAGTATTAGTGGAGCCTACATTATACTCAATATAACTGGAGTTTTGAATACACGCAATATTAGTGGAGTCATAAGTACAACAGCTCCTATTTATAACAACCCAATCCCACTCATATACATGTCCAACCCACGCTTAAAACAATCGAGGGACCCCACCTCCAACAGGTTACGCAGTAATTGGTTCCACGAATCAGCAACCCTAGTACCGAACCAGTATTTACCCAGGTCTTTCCTAAATCTAAACTTATCCAATTTATTCCCATTGTTTCGTGTTCTCTCCTGTATTGATATTTTTAATACTCAATTGAGTATCAATTTAATACTCAATTAATGGACTTCGTTATGTCCATTCATCCACTTGTACACCTCTATCATGTCACTCCTAACTCTTCGCCTTGCCAGCAAATGTAATTTAAGCTTTGTCAATCTTTCTTCATATGACAGGTTTCTAATTTGGGGGATTAACTTTGTCATCATACGCTGGTCGCGTTCTAGTAAATTTATGTCCATTCTATAGTACGGCGACCAAAACTGAACTGCATAATCTAAATGGGGCCTAACTAGAGCAAGATATAGCTGAAGAACAACACCAGGTGTCTTGTTACTAACCCTTCGATTAATAAATTCCAGTGACCTGTTTGCCTTATTACGAACATTCATGCATTGATTTTTTTTTTAAATTCTTACTAATCATAACTCCCAGATCCCTTTCGCAATCCGACTTCGCAATCTCAACACCATCTAGCTCGTATCTTGTAACTCTATCATCATTACCAAGCCCTCAAAGCCTTAAATTTGTCAGCATTAAACTGCATCTGCCAATCTTTTGATTATTTCAAAACCTTATTTAGATCGCCTTGAAGTGACAGAGTCTTTTCCGTGTTTATTTCCCTACCGATTTACGTATCATCAACAAATTTGCAAATATTGCTGCTCTAACCTGAATCTAAATCATTTATATATATTATAAACAACAGAGGTCCCAGGACAGAACCTTGAGGCACTCCACTTACAACATTTTCCAACTCTGACTTAACCCCATTTATACTAACTCTCTGTTTCCTTTGGTATAGCCAAAGGACAAACTACACACAATATTGGTGTGAACACAGAGTACACACAATATTAGTATGGTGTACACAGAGTACACACAATATTGTGTGTACTCTGTCTACACTCAATATTGATGTGTACTCTGTATACACTCAATATTGATGTGTACACAGCGTACACACAATATTGATGTGGTGTACACAGAGTACACACAAAATATTGGTGTGGTGTACACAGAGTACACACAATATTGGTATGGTGTACACAGAGTACACACAAAATATTGGTGTGGTGTACACAGAGTACACACAATATTGGTGTGGTGTACACAGAGTACACACAAAATATTGGTGTGGTGTACACAGCGTACACACAATATTGGTGTGGTGTACACAGAGTACACACAATATTAGTATGGTGTACACAGAGTACACACAATATTAGTGCGGGTGTGTACAGTACTTAAAGTACCCGGGTTTGTCTCTCTCCCATCTGTCAATCAATCAATTCATCCATCTATCAATCCATCTACCTACCCATCTTTCTGTTCATCTATATGTCGGACTGTTTATCCATCTATCTAACCAGCTATCATTTCATCCATTTATTTAATATCTATCTATTCATCTATCCATCAATCTACCCATCCATATATCTATCTATGTATCCGCCCATGTATCTGTCCATCATTCATTCCATCTATCTTTCTGTCCACCCATCTGTGCAGAAATCTATCCATTAATCTATATATCCTTCTACCTTTCTATTCATCTATCTATCCATGCACGTACTTATCTTTCTTTCCATGAAACTATCTTTCCATCTATCTATTCGTTTGTCCGTTCATCTGCTCCTCTTTGTATCCATCAATCCATCTATTCATCCACCAATTTATCGCTCAGTCTACCTACTGTCTGTGTATCTGGCTGTCGTTGTCTCTCTGTGTGTCTATCGTTATCCGTTTCTGCTTCTCTCTCATATGACAACTTTAAGTGTCAATGTGTGGGCGGTCGGCATTGAGAGGAGCTCAGGCCTCTTAAGGTTTCTCAACGTCAAGTAAACGGTCAATTTAAAGTGTCCTCTCCTAACCTACCAGAGAACACAAAACAAAAACGGGATAGTATGTCACTTTCGCGAGCCGCTTCCATTTTCAAGTACAATTTCTTGGCCTTATGCAACGCATACGAGCGAAAAGCGACGTTCTTTGTAGGAGGACAGATTGGCCCCGGAGTGTGAAATACTAAAAGTGAGTAATAGTTACCCCTTTACTCTGGTAGAGGGCCATGGCTTGAGGGCCCTTCGACGCTGTATAAGAATTGTGTGTTTTATGGGAGTACGGACAAATTATTGACAGCAACTTTTTTTTTCCCCCAGATAAGTGAATAATGGTTCATATTGCTATAAAAACATTTTTTTGGGTGATAAGATTGTCTTCAAAATATTTAGCTGTGTAGCTGGCGGGTCGTGCCAAGAGTTGTTGCAGGGATCTGAATGTGATACTGGCACGCTGTTCCCTTTTAAATTCAGGCAACCCCCACCAACCTATGTTCATCCCATACCCCAGACCAATCTCTCTGCGAATTTAGTTGAGGTTAATCCCAACCGAGTGGCCTGCAACTTTGAACAGTGAGACAGACATCCTCCAGGGAGGAATATAACAGAAACCTCCCACCATCCCAACCCCACGTCCATACCCCAACAATCGCCTTCACCTCCCAGGCCAGTAGAGACTCTCTTCAGACCATGCCACCACCCCCCTCCCACTGCTCCACACCCCCGAGCCCACCATGTTCCCTATCCCATGCCACCCCCCCCCCCTCCCACTGCTCCACACCCCCGAGCCCACCATGTTCCCTATCCCATGCCACCCCAACCCCCTCCCACTGCTCCACATCCCCGAGCCCACCATGTTCCCTATCCCATGCCACCCCCCCCCCCACTGCTCCACACCCCCGAGCCCACCATGTTCCCTATCCCATGCCACCCCCCCCCCCACTGCTCCACACCCCCGAGCCCACCATGTTCCCTATCCCATGCCACCTTCTTCCCCCACCCCAGCTCCTCCCTGTTCCCACACCCCATACCCTCCCCAGTACCCTCACCCTAAGCTCTCCTTCCTACCACACCTTCCTCCCTCACTGACTCCCCCCCCGACCCAGGCTCCCATTCCCTCCCCATCCTTTGGCCTCTCGGCCCCCTACCCCAGGTTCCCCTTCATTCCCTAACCATTGACCTCCCTCCCCCCCATCTCATGGCCAAATGGATCCCCCAACCACTGACCCTCGTAACTACACTACCGCAGAACCTCCTATCTTCCCCATACCGAATCCTCCCAGCCCCCCCTCACACCCCAGATCCCCCAGGTCCTCCTTCCTAGTAGGAAGTGTCCCACCCCAGATACCCCTTGTCCACCTACTCCAGTGGAATCAACAGAAACTGAGGATGGACAGAAGTAGTCAGCTTCATGGTAATATACTCAAACATAGATGGGATTACAAGCAAGGCAAGTGAACTTAGAGAAAGAGCACAAGAATGGAACCAGGATGCAATCGGACTCATGGAAACAAAACTCTCAGGAATCATAATGAATGCAGTGTTCCTCCAGGACTACACTGTAATAATTAGAGAGAGAGAAGGAAGGGGAGAAGGCAGAGTGGCCCTATTCATAAGAAAGGAATGAAATTTCGAGGAGATGGTTATCCCAGGCTTCAAGGGGTTCAGAGACTTCATAACAGGCACCATGACGATTGGAGGACCAAGAGTAGTAGTAGCAGTGATATAAAACCTTCCACCAAATGACAAGACCCAGGCAAGAGTATGACAACAACAACATGGCAGTTAACACTATAATTCAGAGAGCAGCCACTGCTGCTTGCAGAAATAGATCCCATCTGCTCATCATGAGGGACTTCAATCACGGTAGGATAGACTGGGAAAACAAGAAACTGCATGGAGGTGAGGAAACATGGAGGGATAAACTGTTGAAAGTGGCGACAAGAAAATTTTCAAGTCAGCATATCGGGGTGACCCACAAGAATGAGAGGCAATGATGAACCAGCGAGACTCGACCTAGTCTTCACGCTGAACGACTCCGACATAAGGGAAATCGGTTTCGAAGTCCCCGTGGGAATAAGCAATCACAGTGTACCGATGTTTGAGTATCTGGTCGAAGTAGGGTAAGTGTACCAGAAAGGTACCAGAAGGGTACCAGAAAACAAAAGGCTGGCATTCCGAAAAGGAAAATATGAGGAGATAAGAAAATTCCTATCAGATATAACTAGAAAAACAGAGCTCAGAGGAAAGACAGCCCAAGACATGATAGACTACATCACACAGAAGTGTAAGGAGGCAGCAGGCAAGTTCGTCCCAGTCCAAAAGGAAAAACAAAGAAAGAAATGCAGACGAGAAACCCATGGTTTAATCAGAGATGTAAGCTAGCAAAGCAACAAAGTACAAGGCATGGAGGAAACTATAGAATTGACAAACACTAGAGAGCAGAGAAAGATACCAGAGCGCCAGGAATTAATACGTCAGGGTGAATAGAGAGGCAAAAAGACAATATGAAAACACATAACAAGCAAGGCAAAGACTCAACCTAAATTGCTGCATAGCCACATCAGGAGAAAAACAACAGTGAAGGAACAAGTAATGAAACTGAGGATAAGGGCAGATAAATTCACTACAAGCGACAAGGAAGTGTGTGAGGAACTCATTAAGAAATTCCAGGTCTGCACAATAGAAGAAGGGGAAATCCCAGAGATAAAAGAGGGAATATCTAACCAAACACTAGTAAATGAAGTTGTTATTACTAGTGAGGAGGTGAGGAAGCATCTGCTAGAGTTGGATGTAACAAAGGCTATAAGCCCGGATGGAATCTCACCATGGATACTGAAGGAAGGAGCAGAAGCTCTGTACCAGCCACTCTCCATGGTGTATAACAAATCAATGGTAACAGGTGAACTGCACAAAATTAGGAAGACGGCTAATGTAGTCCCGATATTCAAAAAGGGTGATAGACAGGAGGCACTGAACTACAGGCCAGTGTCTCTTGCATGCATACCATGCAAGATGATGGAGAAGATTGTGCAAAAAAAGCTAGTCGAACATCTGGAGCGAAAGAACTTTGTAACACAACCTCAGCATGGGTTCAGGTATGGCAAATCATGCCTCACAGGATTAATTGAATTCTTTGACCAGGCAACAAAAATCAGGCAAGATAGAGAGGGCTAGGCTGACTGCATAGTTTTGGATTGCCAAAAAGCCTTTGACACAGTAACGCATAAGAGATTAGTACACAAGCTGGAGATGTAGGCCAGAGTGAAAAGGATGGTACCCCACTGGATAAGGGAGTACCTAAGTAACAGAAGACTTCGAGTCACTGTGAGGGGTGAGGTCTCAGAGTGGCGAGGCGTCACCACTAGAGTTCTACAGGGATCAGTCCTTGGACCTTTACTGTTTCTGACATATGTAAATGATCTCCCAGAGGGAATAGACTGTTCCTCTCAATGTTTGCTGATGATGCAAAACTTATGAGGAGGATTAAGACAGAGGAAGACAGTATTAGGCTACAAGATAACCTAGACAAGGTGAAGGAATGGTCCAACAAATGGCTACTAAAGTTCAACCCAAGTAAATGTAAGGCAATGAAACTAGAGGGAGGAAATAGAAAGCCAGACATGGAACACAGAGTGGAAGATGAAGTCCTTCACGAAACGGACAGAGAGAAAGCTCTAGGAGTTGATATCACGCCAAACTTGTCTCTTGAAGCCCACATCAAAAGAATAACATCGGCGGTGTATGCAAGGTTGGCTAACATCTGAACTGCCTTCAGAAACCTATGTGAGGGATCTTTCAGAACCTTGTATACCACACATGTAAGGCCAAAGTTTAAAGGTTTGCCACCAGACTAGTACCCGAATTGAGAGGTATGAGCTACGAAGAGAGACTACGGGAATTAAACCTCACGTCGCTGGAATACAAAAGAGTTAGGGGGACATGATCACCACATACAAGATTCTCAAAGGAATTGATAGGGTAGATAAGGACATACAATTTAACACAAGGGGCACACGCACTAGCCGACACAGGTGGAAATTGAGAGATGAAGTACTTCATGAAACGGATAGAGAGAAAGATCAAGGAGTTGATATCACACCAAACCTGTCTCCTGAAGCCCACATAAAAATAATTACACCTGCTACATACGAAAGGCAGACTAATATCAGAACAGCCTTCAGGAACCTGTGTAAGGAAACATTCAGAACCTTGTATACCACATATGTAAGACCAATCGTGGAGTATGAGCCCCCAGTATGGAGCCCGTACCTTGTCAAGCGCAAGACGAAACTGGAAAAAATTCAGAGGTATGCCACTAGGCTAGTCCCAGAACTAAGAGGCATGAGTTACGAGGAAAGGCTGCGTGAAATGCACCTCACATAACTTGAAAACAGAAGAGTTTGGGGAAGACTTCATACAAAATTCTCAGGGAAATTGACAGGGTAGACAGGGATGGATTATTTAACATGGGTGGTACATGCACAAGGGGACACAGGCTGAAGCTGAGTACGCAAATGAGCCACAGAGACAAGGAAGAAATGTGGTGGAGGCAGACTCCATACCGAGTTTCAGATGTTGGTATGATAGAGCGCGAGAAGATAAGGAATCTGTACACCAGTAGATTGACAGTTGAGAGGCGGGACCAAAAAGCCAAAGCTCAAGCCCTGCAAGCACAACTTGGTGAGTACAACTAGGTGAGTACATTTTCTCTTGGCCATTTTGATGAAGACTGAAATTGGGCATTGATTTTTCATAGATTTTATATAAATATATGTTTGTTATACACAAGCGTGAAGTACGTGAGTGTGAATGGAAGAAGTTGGATAAGAATAAACAGGGGAGGAGACTGGGTGAGACTGGAGTCCTGGGAAAAGTAGGGGGGAGTGGGGGGGAGATGGGAAAGAGAGTTGGTGAAAAGTAGGGAGGAGGAGGAGATGCAGAATGGGGGCAGAATGGGTAAAATAGGAAGGAGGGAGAGGGATAGGGGAGGGGAGTGGGGGGCTAGGGAAGGGAAGAAAAGGGGGGTGAAGTTGACGCTCTCCTCCATTCGTTCACATTTTCCTTCTCTATTAGTAACTTTAGAAGGAGGGAATGAAAAATGCAAATTCCCTCCACAAGCAGGCACCAGTATTCAGTTTAAAATTCTCTCCAATACGCCTTCAGCTCACTGACGATAACGATAATGGCGGGAAGTTCCACAACAAGGCCCGAACCACCAATCATGGCGTTATCTAATAACAAGCAACACTTTTACCGATACAACGATGCGTTTCAGATATCGCCCGGCACTCTCCCTTAACGATGTGGCAGCGCTCTCACCATCTTGCTCAGTTCTTGCCTTCCAGAAGATCCTCTAAAATATGTTGATGTTAATACAAAATAGTTTCTAATGACAATGGAAATGTAAGTCACTTTATGGAAACTTATAACACTGAAATACGAGGAACGTCACTGTCCACCCCGGGCTGTAGGAACGTCACTGTCCACCCCGGGCTGTAGGAACGTCACTGTTCACCCCGGACTGTAGGAACGTCACTGTCCACCTGATACCTGGTTGATACCTGGTTGATGGGGTTCTGGGAGTTCGTCTACTCCCCAAGCCCGGCCCGAGGCCAGGCTCGACTTGTGAGAGTTTGGTCCACCAGGCTGTTGCTTGGAGCGGCCCGCTGGCCCACATACCCACCACAGCCCGGTTGGTCCGGCACTCCTTGGAGGAATAAATCTAGTTTCCTCTTGAAAATGTCCACGGTTGTTCCGGCAATATTTCTTATGCTTGCTGGGAGGACGTTGAACAACCGCGGACCTCTGATGTTTATACACCCCGGGCTGTAGGAACGTCACTGTTCACCCCGGGCTGTAGGAACGTCACTGTCCACCCCGGGCTGTAGGAACGTCACTGTCCACCCCGGCTGTAGGAACGTCACTGTCCACCCCGGCTGTAGGAACGTCACTGTCCACCCCGGGCTGTAGGAACGTCACTGTCCACCCCGGGCTGTAGGAACGTCACTGTCCACCCCGGGCTGTAGGAACGTCACTGTCCACCCCGGCTGTAGGAACGTCACTGTTCACCCCGGGCTGTAGGAACGTCACTGTCCACCCCGGGCTGTAGGAACGTCACTGTCCACCCCGGGCTGTAGGAACGTCACTGTCCACCCCGGGCTGTAGGAACGTCACTGTTCACCCCGGGCTGTAGGAACGTCACTGACCACCCCGGACTGTAGGAACGACACTGTCCACCCCGGGCTGTAGAAACGTCACTGTCCACCCCGGGCTGTAGGAACGTCACTGTCCACCCCGGGCTGTAGGAACGTCACTGTCCACCCCGGGCTGTAGGAACGTCACTGTCCACCCCGGGCTGTAGGAACGTCACTGTTCACCCCGGGCTGTAGGAACGTCACTGACCACCCCGGACTGTAGGAACGACACTGTCCACCCCGGGCTGTAGAAACGTCACTGTCCACCCCGGGCTGTAGGAACGTCACTGTTCACCCCGGGCTGTAGGAACGTCACTGACCACCCCGGGCTGTAGGAACGACACTGTCCACCCCGGGCTGTAGAAACGTCACTGTCCACCCCGGGCTGTAGGAACGTCACTGTCCACCCCGGGCTGTAGGAACGTCACTGACCACCCCGGGCTGTAGGAACGTCACTGTCCACCCCGGGCTGTAGGAACGACACTGTCCACCCCGGCTGTAGGAACTGTATTCTAAGGCGGAAATGTGAAAGTTTTAAAGGCTAGTAAAGGCAGTGACGTTCCTACCCAGCACACGGGGATGAGATGGACTTGAGCCCAGCACACGGGGATGAGATGGACTTGAGCCCAGCACACGGGGATGAGATGGATTTGAGCCCAGTACACGGGGATGAGATGGACTTGAGCCCAGCACACGGGGATGAGATGGACTTGAGCCCAGTACACGGGGATGAGATGGCCTTGAGCCCAGCACACAGGGATAAGATGGACTTGAGCCCAGCACACGGGGATGAGACGGACTTGATCCCAACACACGGGGATGAGATGGACTTGAGCCCTGCACATGGGTATGAGATGGACTTGAGCCCAGTACACGGGGATGAGACGGACTTGAGCCCAGTACACGGGGATGAGATGGACTTGAGCCCAGCACACATGGATGAGATGGACTTGAGCCCAGCACACAGGGATGAGATGGACTTGAGTTCTGCACATGGGTATGAGATGGACTTGAGCCCAGTACACGGGGATGAGATGGACTTGAGCCCAGTACACGGGGATGAGACGGACTTGAGCCCAGTACACGGGGATGAGATGGACTTGAGCCCAGCACACATGGATGAGATGGACTTGAGCCCAGTACACGGGGATGAGATGGACTTGAGCCCAGTACACGGGGATGAGACGGACTTGAGCCTAGTACACGGGGATGAGATGGACTTGAGCCCAGTACACGGGGATGAGATGAACTTGAGCCCAGTACACGGGCATGAGATGGACTTGAGCCAAGCAAACGGGGATGAGATGGACTTGAGCCCAGTACACGGGGATGATATGGACTCGAGCCCTGCACACGGGGATGAGATGGACTTGAGCCCAGTACACGGGGATGAGATGACATTGAGCCCAGCACATAGGGATGAGATGGACTTGAGCCCAGTACACGGGGATGAGACGGACTTGAGCCCAGTACACGGGGATGAGATGGAATTGAGCCCAGTATACGGGGATGAGATGGATTTCAGCCCAGTACACGAGAATGATATGAACTTGAGCCTAGCACACGGGGATGAGATGGATTTGAGCCCAACACATGGGGTGTGTGGAAAATTTGTTCACCAACATTATAGCATAACATGTCCTAGAAATGGTCTGAGACCACATGGGCTCAGGGATGGCTATATATAGAACAATTCAAGCTCTCTCCAGACAGAGAGTTTGTCAAATCAGCATATTACGACCATTTCGTGAACTCCATCTCAGAGAAGTGGGATGGAGTTCTCCATAAATCATTCCAAATCAGGATATGTAAATGTTTAGCCAAATACGAATGATTAATGTTTGTATTTTATAGATCATTAAAAGAGGCAGGGATAGATGCCCACCTTGGGGTGGATTTCAGTTTGCGTCCAGATGCTGTTATGAGAGTGTAAACATTGCTCCTCCACCATGAGGATATTTTTTTTATTTTTTTTTTTTATTTTTACATGCGAACATGCGAATAAATACAATACAATAAATATAATAAAATAAGAAACCAATAACAAACAATCAGACAACAAAAAAAATACAAAAGCACAAAGCAAATTAACACAAAGTAACACAAATACACTAAATACCGGCCTGAAGGGCCGACAACAAAATCACAACAATGAACATAAACACAGAAAAAAGAAACAACAATACTGGACAGAAGGGCAACGGAAATACAATAAATACAACAAAACAACAGTCATGAAAAACACAACACCGGCCTGAAGGGCGCACAATAGGTACAATACATTGCAAACAAACCACAGGTCACAGCAAGCACACAGACTACTCAAATTGTTCATACTTATCCGGCCACTCCGCCGCCGGGAACCGAACACAATACGCCTCCCACAGTAACATTACGTCATCAGGAACAGGCACAGTATTAACAGTACGAGGATCAGGCATCAACTTGGGCACACCCACAACAAAACACCGAGCCCGCTGTACCCAGATGGAAGAAGGGCACGACGGAACAGGATGCACACGGTCAATAATGTCAAACTGCAGAGGATGCTGCGCACCATGCGCCACTCCGGAGGCCAAGATGAGAGGGAGGGGCTCCTTCCCACGAGGCCGGGCAATGGGCAGCGCACTGGGAGCCTCCTCGGCCGCCTCACAGCGCTCCGCGTCAACCACCGGACGTTGTTCCTGCCGGGACCCCCCACGCATGGCATCCTTCTTCAATACCAGCTTGATGCCTCGGCGCGCACCAGAACTCTCACCATCCATGTCAGTAGGAGCGACCACCCTCCACTGCGGAGAACCTTCTGCAGGAGAAAGAACAGGAGGTAAATCATAGGTACAAACATCGTCAACAGCAGACACATGGACGTCAGCCACCACCAGCGTCGTAGAGCGCGAAGCACCCGGAGGCGCCACATCATCTCCCGAAGCTCCACCTGCGTCGTAGTCCTCCGCATCAGCCCAAGCAGTAGAAGAACGCCCGAACCGCACGGTATGTCCGACCTCAGTCGCATCCCGAGGGTCCGAATGTTGGTCTTCACACCCGAATACGTGCCAGACGACAGTGAGTTCATCCGCACACTGACGATGGAGCCGTACCTCTGGAAGAATCGCCGGAGGAGAGTCTCAGGAAACTCCATGGGGGCGCCATGAACACTGACATACGTCACAGCACCACTACGGTCTGAAATGGTCACAGACCCGGTGCCGTCCTGTAGCTGCAAAGTACGTCCCTCGTACCTCCGTAAGAAAGCACGGTACACCGCCTCACCCACAAACTTGACAACAACACGGTGAGCAGTTACCAGCTCAATGCCATATACGTCCCCAACCGGGACACGAAGCATGGCACTCAATACCACGTCCACCAGCGGGTATCCAGCACGGCCAGTAAACTCCAATCCGATGGAGTTTACCCTCACGACAGGGGGAAGATGACCGCCCATCGTAAAAGCGCCACGTCCACACCACCAGGAACAGCAGGGAGTGTAGAGACACCCACACCCCCTGCCGGCGAAAACGGCAAACACCTCAAACTACCGGAGCGAGCAGGCGACACGTCCTCACTGCACGGTAGCTCAGGAGCAACTCCCACCATGAGGATATTCCAGGAAGTTCAAGTTGCTTAATTTCCGTCGTTTAACAACCGTGGACCTGATTCGTGGTGTTAAACTGCACGTACAATGTTCCAAACAAGCAAGACACTCCATTTAATGTGAAGAAAGGGTGTGACTTGCCAAGAAACAGTGAGAGAGGAGTGTGTGATACACTGACGCCACAGCAGTGACTCCTCACTCCTCACACACAAATAAACAAGACCTACTCACCTTATGAGGGACCCTCCATGGTTGTACAAGCTTTGTTATAGCTGTTTATCTTCCGTTTACGGGGGACCCTCCATGGTCGTACAAGCTTTGTTATAGCTGTTTATCTTCCGTGAACCCCTAGTTGGTAGTTAAGGCACAAAACATTAACATTAAGGCACTCTATTTTATGAAACACATCAGTAGTGAACAACACTACAAGCTCTGGCCCTACAAGAGGACTAAAGTCTTAGTATTATAAGACAGAGCTCCGTACCTACATCCTAACAAAATAAGGGATAGTTGGTGGTCTGTAATTAGAGATTGGATCCAATGTCTTTTTATGCCACTAATCCCATTAATATTGCAGGTGCGGTTATCACCATGAGCTTACGAGCTCACCTCACTAAGTAGATTACTTACCATTAAAATATAACCATATTAACTAAGTTAGTCAATGTTTGACAAATATTTGATATATTGCAATTACTTAAAGACAGATTAAAGTATACATTTGCAATAGAAAAATTCATATCATTACATAATCTTGTCATTGTTTACGGTACTTCATATGTGGCAAAATGCTAGATCAAAACGACAGGCTAAAATAATTTGTAACCGTATCAGTGCTAGCTGCATTATACATATTACCTTTTACCAAGTGGTAAATGTAGATTTTCTCGTTCAACAGGTAAATGAAAGCCGGCCCATTTCTGTTGGTCACTCTGAAAACTGAACCATTTGGGAACACAGAATATATTCAATTCACTACCCCAAGAAGAAACACAGTTTCCAAGTGGCTAGTTAGTTCCTTACTTTAGGGAGTCAGTAGTTAAAAGAAATTCCACATTTTTGGTCTGCTTCGAACCGGATACAGAGTATGCAGGCGAGGAGTCACAATAACGTGGCTGAAAAATGTTGACCAAACCACACACACTAGAAAGTGAAGGGATGACGACGTTTCGGTCCATCCTGAACAATTCTCAAGTCGATCACAATCGACATGAGAATGGTCCATGACGGACCGAAACGTCGTCGTCCCTTCACTTTCTAGTGTGTGGTTTGGTCAACATACAGAGTATCATACTCCACAATCACAATTGGTCCTTTTACAGATCAGATTGTAGAGTACCATACTCCACACTAGCCTAACTTAACCTAGTATAAAATCTAGCCTAACCTCACCTAAAGTGACTTAGCTTGCTAGTTAAGTAAAAACAAATGTAACTACTGTTTATTGCAAGGTATAAATCCTTCAGGTAGCTACCTACTCAACAATATTTGACTTTATAACAAATTAAAGGCAACTGCTTATAATTAACAGAAAAATGACGTTACATTACATTATTTTTACTTGTTTGTGTATAAGCTTCAGTAAAGTGAAACTTTTTACATTTTTGTTATTTACTGTAAAGTGTGCATTACTTTATAATTTGTTCTTAACCTTATTTTTAAACTTTAATTTCAAGTAAAATACCAGAAGGTATTATTAGAATTAAGAACAAATTCTGCACTGTTGGTGCATATGGGATGCCTTTTCATATTTTACTACAAAATGTTACACTTTTGATGACTGAGAGAAGTTCTGTTACCAAGATTCTGGTATGGGAATGAGGAGCGAGCATCAGTAATCAAATCATATTATCAGAACTGAATTAGTCATCAAAATAAACACAAACACACTTAGCCTTAAGGCAATAATTTTACCTAAGTGAGCACAGCCAGACCAGTTATCATTAATTATGGCTACTCTAGAAGCACATTAGAGAAAATTAGCAGATCTGAATGGACATCTGACCAGACAGATCAAGAAATGTGAGGATTTGTCTAATCAAACACCAGTTGACAGTGTAGAACTTGAAACATATTGCCAAGTGGCTACAGCCAAATTTGTCAAAAGACAAATAGAAACTTACTTGGCTTTACTAGCAGATAGTAAAACATCATGGGCAGATATGGATGATATTATGGACACCATGGCCCAGTATGAAGATCATACCGAGGCCACAATAGATCCAATCGTAGCCATACTTTTACAATATATAAGTACTAATGCAACTGCAAGTGTTGCATGAAATTTGATGCCACAAACCCAGCTTCCGAAGCTGGGTTTACCCACTTTTACTGGGCTAGATGAGGAACACTAGGATGATTTCTGGCAGCTTTTTTATACATAAATTCACAGGCATCTATAAGTAAAGTAAATGTATTTTCATACCTAAAAGACCAGCTTTAAGGGGAAGTGAGAGCTGTGCTAGCAAATTTAACCTTAACAGATGCCAATTATGATGTCACGGTCCAGTTATTGAAAGATAACTATTGTAACATATAACTGGCAATCGCAAACCTGTACAATATGTTAATTGATCTACCTCCACCCAGTAACAAACCTGATTCTCTACAAAGTTTCAGGCTGGATGGAGAATCTTTAGTTAATGCACTTGACACTAGAGTTAATGTAAGTCATTCTGAATGGAGTTTAAAACTCGATATTCAGTGTAAATTACCTGAAGATATATTGGCTATAATATGCTCACACTACAAAAAGGACATTATCTCTTCAAGAGATATTTGGTAGCTTTAAGACAGTTGTCACCCATTTGGGGACCCACAGTATATTTAGAGCTCGTAGAAAGAACACTCAAGTCTCCTCGGACAAAACAAAAAAATGTACAAAATAATGGCACACCTGGCACACTGCCAAAGCAGTAACAACTAAATGGAAGCAAAGTAGCATAGGCACTTATGCTGGGAATCCGTCAAAGCCAGTAGAGACAATAGCACCTAAGACGACAAAGGTGAAGGGTGCAACAAACTGGTTAAAATGTTTATTGTGTGAAGAAAATCCTGCAATGTATCAGTACTCTACATATACTGACCGTCCAAACAAAATTAATCAGTTGAAACAATTGAATTGGTAAACACACTGTTTAAGAAAGCATAATCCTACAACTTGTGCAACTGAGCTCAGAGTTTGTCAAAATTGTGGTAAGGGACGGCACCATACTGTTCTTTGTGGTGATGCTAGTAGCAATGCAAACAATCTTTTTGCAATCTGTAAACCACAAACCAGAGGAAATATCCTCAGCAACATCACAATTCTGCAGGGTACAGAATGATATAAACACGTTGATGGCAAAATCTGCAGCAGCAGCTGCTTTGCCTACTGCAAAACTAACAACATATAATAAAGGACCCCATATCCATGCCCGAGGGTTGTTTGATCAAGGCTCCAAGAGAACTTTTATCACAAAGAAACTTGCACATGATCTGCACCCAGAAACTGTACAGTCACCCTAAACATTTCTGGATTTTTGACCAACACAGGTCACCAAGAATACAAAGTGATTAAACTCCTGGTTCGTCTAGGGTACTATATAAGGCCAGTGTATGCAATTGTTGTGTTATCAGTTCCAACAGACCTAGAAGTTATTGGCCTTGCTGCCACAGCAAGATTTCTTAAGCAAAAAGGGAATAATTTAGCAGATCCCCAGATAAACTCTGACTACATAACAAATATTGACATTCTTATGAGTGCTGATTACTACCATAAATTTATCTTGGGGGAAACATAAAACATTTGGAATGTACTTATTAGCATCTGCAGGAGGAAAGTTATTGTCTGGCCCGAGCTACGCGTGGTGACCAAAACTCCTGTTAAATAGGATCATTCCGAAACTGTTATAGTAGCATGACTAGGCCAAAAACAATCACTCCTAAACATCAATCACATGATTGATGATGGACTGGAGTCAGTCCATAAACTGTGGACCAAGATACTATCGGAATTCTTCCTGGGCAACCAATCCCAGAAGATACTTGTGCATACAAACAGTACTTGGACATTGTATGATACCATCATGGACAATATTGGATCAGATTACCATGGAAAATCAATCACAAAATCTTACCCACAAATTACAAAAAGGCTTTACATCAATATAAGGAACAAATTACCAAACTTAAAAAAAGGCCAAAACACCTAAGGTTGTACCATGAGATTATTACCCAGCAACTAGCTGATAGTGTCATAGAGGTAGCACCTAATGACAACTTGAAAGTAGGTCATTATCTACCTCACCATGCCGTTGCCAATCAATCATTAACTACTCCTTTACGGATTGTTTTTAACTGTAGTGCCAAACCATAGTCGCAGGCAGCAAGTTTGAATGATTGTTTACAAACAGGTTCACGCTTAACTCAGAAATTACATGATGTACTGCTGAAATTTAGGGTGAATAAATTTACCTATACAGCAGACATCAGTAAAGCTTTCTTAAGAGTAGGATTAAAGGAAGAAGACCGTAACATCACAAAATTTTTGTTGGTTCAAATTCAGAAGACGATTAAAGTCAAATAGTGACTTATCGTTTTTCAAGTGTACTCTTTGGAACAACATCAAGTCCATTTTTGCTACAAGCAACATTGGACACACATTTAAAGAACTCAGATAGTCCCTACAAAGCTGAAATCAGCCAAAATCTATATGTAGATAACTTCCAAGGGACAACTAACAGTGAAACCAAACTTGTAGAAGTTTACAGAGCGATTAATCTTGTACTTTAAGGAGCTAATATGCCATTACAGTTATGGGCCTCCAACAATGAAGCATTAAACAAACAAATTCATAGGGATTACCATGATTATCTGTTACCTCAGAAGCTAAAGGTATTGGGTGTTGAATGGGATATCTCCTCTCATATTATAACAGTTAAGTCAGAACCAGTGAACTCTTGCACAGTCACAAAGAGGAACTTATTGTCACAAATTAAAATTTTTTTTTATCCTTTAGGACTATGAAGTCAAGTAACTATCAAAGGACGTATGCTGACACAAGAAGCATGGAAGACTAAAGAAGGATGGGATAGTCAGTTACCTCTTGAAATACAAACAGCATGGAAGGACGTAGCTGATGAACAAGCCTTAGTCAAGCAGATAACCTTTCTGAGACAAGTAGTCAAAGAAGGAGTTGCAGTGACATTGCAGGTCTTTACAGATGCTTCAGCTAGAGCCTATGGAACTTGTGCTTATTTTGTTACTCAACAACAATCCCATTTAATAACACCAAAAGCAAAAGTAGCTCCAATAAATAAAATAACTATACCACAGATGGAGCTAACAGCATTGCTTACTAGTACAAGTTTAGCAATGCATATCAAACAAACTATGTTAAATGTAAATATCACAGATGAGTTTATGTGGTGTGACAATGAGTCCTACAAGAGGCCTGAAGTCTTAGTGCTATAAGACAGAGCCTCGTATCTGCATCCTAACAAAGTAAGGAAAGATTGGTGGTGCACAAAAAACATTGAATCCAATCTCTAATTACACACCACCAACCTGCCCTTACTTTGTTAGGGTGCAGGTAAAGAGCTCTGTCTTATAGTACTAAGACTTTAGTCCTCTTGTAGGGCCAGAGCTTGTAGTGTTGCTCACCACTGATGTTGGAATAGTGTTGCCTAGACTCCAACGGCTTATGGCTTGGGGAGTTCAGTGTTGATCACAAACCACTCACAGTTTATGGGAAGACACACACTTGTTTCATAAAGTAGAATGATTAGATGGACTTCAGCCCAGTACTCGGGGATGAGGTGGATATGAACCCAGCAAGTGGCAGCGAGAGGGACTTAAGACCATCGCATGAAGTGAGGTTATGAGAAATACTTGAACCCAACACTCAGGTGGGGGCATGAGAGGGACTTGAGCCCAGTACACTAGCTCACTAGCTGGTGATGAGAGGTACTAGAGCCCAGCACACTAGCTGGTGATGAGAGGTACTTGAGACCAGCACACTAGCTGGATGTGTGAGAGGCACTTGAGCCCAGCACACTAGCTGGTGATGAGAAGTACTTGAGCCCAGTACACTGGCTGGTTCTGTGGGAGGCACTTGAGCCCAGTACACTAGCTGGTTGTGTGAGAGGCACTTGAGCCCAGTACACTAGCTGGTTGTGTGAGAGGCACTTGAGCCCAGTACACTAGCTGGTTGTGCGAGAAGCACTTGAGCCCAGTACACTAGCTGTCTGCATGTGTGAGAGGCACTTGAGTCCAGTACACTAGCTGGTTGTGTGGGAGGCACTTGAGCCCAGTACACTAGCTGGTTGTGCGAGAAGCACTTGAGCCCAGTACACTAGCTGTCTGTGTGAGAGGCACTTGAGCCCAGTACACTAGCTGGTTGTGTGAGAGGCACTTGAGTCCAGTACACTAGCTGGTTGTGTGGGAGGCACTTGAGCCCAGTACACTAGCTGGTTGTGTGGGAGGCACTTGAGCCCAGTACACTAGCTGGTTGTGTGAGAGGCACTTGAGCCCAGTACACTAGCTGGTTGTGTGGGAGGCACTTGAGCCCAGTACACTAGCTGGTTGTGTGAGAGGCACTTGAGCCCAGTACACTAGCTGGTTGTGTGAGAGGCACTTGAGCCCAGCACACTAGCTGGTGGTGTGAGAGGCACTTGAGCCCAGCACACTAGCTGGTGGTGTGAGAGGCACTTAAGCCCAGCACAGTAGCTGGTGGTGTGAGAGGCACTTGAGCCCAGCACACTAGCTGGTGGTGTGAGAGGCACTTGAGCCCAGCACACTAGCTGGTGGTGTGAGAGGCACTTAAGCCCAGCACAGTAGCTGGTGGTGTGAGAGGCACTTGAGCCCAGCACACTAGCTGGTTGTGTGAGAGGCACTTGAGCCCAGCACACTAGATGGTGGTGTGAGAGGCACTTGAGCCCAGCACACTAGCTGGTTGTGTGAGAGGCACTTGAGCCCAGCACACTAGCTGGTGGTGTGAGAGGCACTTGAGCCCAGCACACTGGCTGCTGGCGTTGGATGGACTTGAGACCAGCACACTGGCTGGTGGCGTTGGATGGACTTGAGACCAGCACACTGGCTGGTGGCGTTGGATGGACTTGAGACCAGCTCACTGGCTGGTGGCGTTGGATGGACTTGAGACCAGCTCACTGGCTGGTGGCGTTGGATGGACTTGAGCCCAACACACTGGCTGGTGGCGTTGGATGGACTTGAGAGCAGCACACTGGCTGGTGGCGTTGGATGGACTTGAGACCAGCACACTGGCTGGTGGCGTTGGATGGACTTGAGAGCAGCACACTGGCTGGTGGCGTTGGATGGACTTGAGACCAGCACACTGGCTGGTGGCGTTGGATGGACTTGAGAGCAGCACACTGGCTGCTGGCGTTGGATGGACTTGAGACCAGCACACTGGCTGGTGGCGTTGGATGGACTTGAGAGCAGCAAGGCGCAGACACTCCTTATCACTCCCCGTGCCACATCATTGTCCCCACACCGACAATCGCCAATATTGTGTGAAACAAAAACTTCAACCTTGAGCAAACACCCGCGTGAGATGAAATGTATTTAGTTAACTGGTTACAGTGAGGAAACCCTGGTACTTCTGCCAGCTAGGACACGCTTAGCTGCAGCTAGGACATGCTTAGCTGCAGCTAGGACACTCCTAGCTGCAGCTAGGACACTCCTAGCTGCAGCTATGAGCCCAGAGAAGCAGGCGTGGTGCTGCCAGTAATAAGGAGACGCTCCAGGTTCACAGGCCACACGACCTGGGGATGAATATATTCTCGTCAAGAGTTTGATTCCCTCTGAGGGCCTCCTCATCCTGTCCCCCCCCCCTCGGCGCGGTCAATAATATGAGACCAAAATCTTCCGAGAGATACCAAGGTCTTCAGAGTGAGACCAAGGTCTTCAGAGAGATACCAAGGTCTTCAGAGTGAGACCAAGGTCTTCAGAGTGAGACCAAGGTCTTCAGAGTGAGACCAAGGTCTTCAGAGAGATACCAAGGTCTTCAGAGTGAGACCAAGGTCTTCAGAGTGAGACCAAGGTCTTCAGAGTGGGACCAAGGTCTTCAGAGTAAGACCAAGGTCTGCAGAGTGAGACCAAGGTCTTCAGAGTGAGACCAAGGTCTGCAGAGTGAGACCAAGGTCTTCAGAGTGAGACCAAGGTCTTCAGAGTGAGACCAAGGTCTTCAGAGTGAGACCAAGGTCTTCAGAGTGAGACCAAGGTCTTCAGAGTGAGACCAAGGTCTTCAGAGTGAGACCAAGGTCTTCAGAGAGAGACCAAGGTCTCAAGAGTGAGACCAAGGTCTCAAGAGTGAGACCAAGGTCTTCAGAGTGAGACCAAGGTCTTCAGAGTGAGACCAAGGTCTTCAGAGTGAGACCAAGGTCTGCAGAGTGAGACCAAGATCTTCAGAGTGAGACCAAGGTCTTCAGAGTGAGACCAAGGTTTTAGGAGTGAGACCAAGGTCTTCAGAGTGAGACCAAGGTCTCAAGAGTTGGACGAAGCTAAACAGACGATAATAGAGACTATACCAGGAGCCTGAGAGAGGTGTGGAGCCGCCCGTGTGAGCCCTGGGCGACCGAGTCATACAAACACCTTAACGAAGCTCTGAGACACACAACGATCACAACGATCATCAACTTAATTCATTTACGAAAATAATGATTTTCACATATATATTTTATTGTGAGACGTAAGCCAAATTATAACCATCAGAGGTCAGTATATGAGAGGTCATATAATATTAGAGTTGCAATAGGGGGAGCGGGAGGCGGTGAATAACCCAGCAGGGGTGAACGTGTTGCTGGTGTTCAACACCTGGCCGCCATTACCATGGCAGGGAAGAGATGTTCCGCCATCCTAACCTCTGAGCAAACATCATAAATTACCGAAAGGATCTGGAGGTATTGATCGAGGCTCCGTTGCCAGCCTCGGCCAAGGGGTGTGGACGCCCACACACGCCTCGGCCAAGTGTGTGGACGCCCACACACGCCTCGGCCAGGGGTGTGGACGCCCACACACGCCTCGGCCAGGGGTGTGGACGCCCACACACGCCTCGGCCAGGGGGTGTGGTCGCCCACACACGCCTCGGCCAGGGGTGTGGACGCCCACACACGCCTCGGCCAGGGGTGTGAACGCCCACACACGCCTCGGCCAGGGGGTGTGGTCGCCCACACACGCCTCGGCCAGGGGTGTGGACGCCCACACACGCCTCGGCCAGGGGTGTGGACGCCCACACACGCCTCGGCCAGGGGTGTGGACGCCCACACACGCCTCGGCCAGGGGGTGTGGTCGCCCACACACGCCTCGGCCAGGGGTGTGGACGCCCACACACGCCTCGGCCAGGGGTGTGGACGCCCACACACGCCTCGGCCAGGGGTGTGGACGCCCACACACGCCTCGGCCAGGGGGTGTGGTCGCCCACACACGCCTCGGCCAGGGGTGTGGACGCCCACACACGCCTCGGCCAGGGGTGTGGACGCCCACACACGCCTCGGCCAGGGGTGTGGACGCCCACACACGCCTCGGCCAGGGGTGTGGACGCCCACACACGCCTCGGCCAAGGGTGTGGACGCCCACACACGCCTCGGCCAGGGGTGTGGACGCCCACACACGCCTCGGCCAGGGGTGTGGACGCCCACACACGCCTCGGCCAAGGGTTGTGGTCGCCTGGAGAATGAATTTTTTAAGAGATGAAGGACTAGGTACTTAAAAATTAAAAAAATCGGCAGCTCTTGTTGCACGCTCTGAGCACTCACAGTGTGAAGGGTGTTCTCTCAGTGTTCAGTTTTGTGCACTCACAGTGTGAAGGGTGTTCTCTCAGTGTTCAGTTTTGTGCACTCACAGTGTGAAGGGTGTTCTCTCAGTGTTCAGTTTTGTGCACTCACAGTGTGAAGGGTGTTCTCTCAGTGTTCAGTTTTGTGCACTCACAGTGTGAAGGGTGTTCTCTCAGTGTTCAGTTTTGTGCACTCACAGTGTGAAGGGTGTTCTCTCAGTGTTCAGTTTTGAGCACTCACAGTGTGAAGGGTGTTCTCTCAGTGTTCAGTTTTGTGCACTCACAGTGTGAAGGGTGTTCTCTCAGTGTTCAGTTTTGTGCACTCACAGTGTGAAGGGTGTTCTCTCAGTGTTCAGTTTTGTGCACTCACAGTGTGAAGGGTGTTCTCTCAGTGTTCAGTTTTGTGCACTCACAGTGTGAAGGGTGTTCTCTCAGTGTTCAGTTTTGAGCACTCACAGTGTGAAGGGTGTTCTCTCAGTGTTCAGTTTTGTGCACTCACAGTGTGAAGGGTGTTCTCTCAGTGTTCAGTTTTGAGCACTCACAGTGTGAAGGGTGTTCTCTCAGTGTTCAGTTTTGAGCACTCACAGTGTGAAGGGTGTTCTCTCAGTGTTCAGTTTTGTGCACTCACAGTGTGTAGTGTGCTCTCTCAGTGTTCAGTTTTGTGCACTCACAGTGTGTAGTGTGCTCTCTCAGTGTTCAGTTTTGAGCACTCACAGTGTGTAGTGTGCTCTCTCAGTGTTCAGTTTTGTGCACTCACAGTGTGTAGTGTGCTCTCTCAGTGTTCAGTTTTGTGCACTCACAGTGTGAAGGGTGTTCTCTCAGTGTTCAGTTTTGTGCACTCACAGTGTGAAGGGTGTTCTCTCAGTGTTCAGTTTTGTGCACTCACAGTGTGAAGGGTGTTCTCTCAGTGTTCAGTTTTGTGCACTCACAGTGTGAAGGGTGTTCTCTCAGTGTTCAGTTTTGTGCACTCACAGTGTGAAGGGTGTTCTCTCAGTGTTCAGTTTTGTGCACTCACAGTGTGAAGGGTGTTCTCTCAGTGTTCAGTTTTGTGCACTCACAGTGTGAAGGGTGTTCTCTCAGTGTTCAGTTTTGTGCACTCACAGTGTGAAGGGTGTTCTCTCAGTGTTCAGTTTTGTGCACTCACAGTGTGAAGGGTGTTCTCTCAGTGTTCAGTTTTGTGCACTCACAGTGTGAAGGGTGTTCTCTCAGTGTTCAGTTTTGTGCACTCACAGTGTGAAGGGTGTTCTCTCAGTGTTCAGTTTTGTGCACTCACAGTGTGAAGGGTGTTCTCTCAGTGTTCAGTTTTGTGCACTCACAGTGTGAAGGGTGTTCTCTCAGTGTTCAGTTTTGTGCACTCACAGTGTGAAGGGTGTTCTCTCAGTGTTCAGTTTTGTGCACTCACAGTGTGAAGGGTGTTCTCTCAGTGTTCAGTTTTGTGCACTCACAGTGTGAAGGGTGTTCTCTCAGTGTTCAGTTTTGTGCACTCACAGTGTGAAGGGTGTTCTCTCAGTGTTCAGTTTTGTGCACTCACAGTGTGAAGGGTGTTCTCTCAGTGTTCAGTTTTGTGCACTCACAGTGTGAAGGGTGTTCTCTCAGTGTTCAGTTTTGTGCACTCACAGTGTGAAGGGTGTTCTCTCAGTGTTCAGTTTTGTGCACTCACAGTGTGAAGGGTGTTCTCTCAGTGTTCAGTTTTGTGCACTCACAGTGTGAAGGGTGTTCTCTCAGTGTTCAGTTTTGTGCACTCACAGTGTGAAGGGTGTTCTCTCAGTGTTCAGTTTTGTGCACTCACAGTGTGAAGGGTGTTCTCTCAGTGTTCAGTTTTGTGCACTCACAGTGTGAAGGGTGTTCTCTCAGTGTTCAGTTTTGTGCACTCACAGTGTGAAGGGTGTTCTCTCAGTGTTCAGTTTTTGTGCACTCACCGTGTGAAGGGTGTTCTCTCAGTGTTCAGTTTTGTGCACTCACAGTGTGAAGGGTGTTCTCTCAGTGTTCAGTTTTGTGCACTCACCGTGTGAAGGGTGTTCTCTCAGTGTTCAGTTTTGTGCACTCACCGTGTGAAGGGTGTTCTCTCAGTGTTCAGTTTTGTGCACTCACAGTGTGAAGGGTGTTCTCTCAGTGTTCAGTTTTGTGCACTCACAGTGTGAAGGGTGTTCTCTCAGTGTTCAGTTTTGTGCACTCACAGTGTGAAGGGTGTTCTCTCAGTGTTCAGTTTTGTGCACTCACAGTGTGAAGGGTGTCTTCTCGTGTCAGTCGTGCACTCACAGTGAAGGGTGTTACTCTCAGGTGGCACCTCACAGTGTGTAGGGTGTTTCTCTCACAGTGTTCACGTTTTGTGCACTCACAGTGTGAAGGGGTGTTCTCTCAGTGTTCAGTTTTGTAGCACTCACAGTGTGAAGGGTGTTCTCCAGGGGGTTTTGTGCACTCACAGTGGTATTGTGCTCTCTCAGGTTCATTTGTGCACTCACAGTGGTGAAAGGTGTTCTCTCAGTATTCAGTTTTGTGCATCACAGTGTGAAGGGTGTTCTCCATCAGTGTTCAGTTTTGTTCACTCACAGTGATGAAGGGTGGTCTCTCTCAGTGTTCAGTTTTGTGCACTTCACCAGCTGTGAAGGGTGTTCTCTCAGTGTTGCAGATTTTTGTAGCACTCACAGTGTGAAAGGGTGTTCTCTCAGTGTTCAGTTTTGTGCACTCACAGTGGTGAGGGTGTTCCTCTCAGTGTTCAGTGTTTGGTGCACTCACAGTGTGAAGGGTGTTCTCTCAGTGTTCAGTTTTGTGCACTCACAGTGTGAAGGGTGTTCTCTCAGTGTTCAGTTTTGTGCACTCACAGTGTGTAGGTGTGCTCTCTCAGTGTTCAGTTTATGTGCACTCACAGTGTGAGGGTGTTCTCTCAGTGTTCAGTTTTGTGCACTCACAGTGTGAAGGGTGTTCTCTCAGTGTTCAGTTTTGTGCACTCACAGTGTGTAGTGTGCTCTCTCAGTGTTCAGTTTTGTGCACTCACAGTGTGTAGTGTGCTCTCTCAGTGTTCAGTTTTGTGCACTCACAGTGTGTAGTGTGCTCTCTCAGTGTTCAGTTTTGTGCACTCACAGTGTGTAGTGTGCTCTCTCAGTGTTCAGTTTTGTGCACTCACAGTGTGAAGGGTGTTCTCTCAGTGTTCAGTTTTGTGCACTCACAGTGTGAAGGGTGTTCTCTCAGTGTTCAGTTTTGTGCACTCACAGTGTGAAGGGTGTTCTCTCAGTGTTCAGTTTTGTGCACTCACAGTGTGAAGGGTGTTCTCTCAGTGTTCAGTTTTGTGCACTCACAGTGTGAAGGGTGTTCTCTCAGTGTTCAGTTTTGTGCACTCACAGTGTGTAGTGTGCTCTCTCAGTGTTCAGTTTTGTGCACTCACAGTGTGTAGTGTGCTCTCTCAGTGTTCAGTTTTGTGCACTCACAGTGTGTAGTGTGCTCTCTCAGTGTTCAGTTTTGTGCACTCACAGTGTGAAGGGTGTTCTCTCAGTGTTCAGTTTTGTGCACTCACAGTGTGAAGGGTGTTCTCTCAGTGTTCAGTTTTGTGCACTCACAGTGTGAAGGGTGTTCTCTCAGTGTTCAGTTTTGTGCACTCACAGTGTGAAGGGTGTTCTCTCAGTGTTCAGTTTTGTGCACTCACAGTGTGTAAGGGTGTTCTCTCAGTGTTCAGTTTTGTGCACTCACAGTGTGTAAGTGTGCTCTCTCAGTGTTCAGTTTTGTGCACTCACAGTGTGTAGTGTGCTCTCTCAGTGTTCAGTTTTGTGCACTCACAGTGTGAAGGGTGTTCTCTCAGTGTTCAGTTTTTGTGCACTCACAGTGTGAGGGTGTCTCTCAGTGTTCAGTTTTGTGCACTCACAGTGTGAAGGGTGTTCTCTCAGTGTTCAGTTTTGTGCACTCACAGTGTGAAGGGTGTTCTCTCAGTGTTCAGTTTTGTGCACTCACAGTGTGAAGGGTGTTCTCTCAGTGTTCAGTTTTGTGCACTCACAGTGTGAAGGGTGGTTCTCTCAGTGTTCAGGTTTTGTGCACTCACAGTGTGAAAGGGTGTTCCTCTCAGTGTTCAGTTTTGTGCACTCACAGTGTGAAGGGTGTTCTCTCAGTGTTCAGTTTTGTGCACTCACAGTGTGAAGGTGTTCTCTCAGTGTTCAGTTTTGTGCACTCCCAGTGTGAAGGGTGTTCTCTCAGTGTTCAGTTTTGTGCACTCACAGTGTGTAGTGTGCTCTCTCAGTGTTCAGTTTTGTGCACTCACAGTGTGTAGTGTGCTCTCTCAGTGTTCAGTTTTGTGCACTCACAGTGTGTAGTGTGCTCTCTCAGTGTTCAGTTTGTGCACTCACAGTGTGAAGGGTGTTCTCTCAGTGTTCAGTTTTGTGCACTCACAGTGTGAAGGGTGTTCTCTCAGTGTTCAGTTTTGTGCACTCACAGTGTGAAGGGTGTTCTCTCAGTGTTCAGTTTTGTGCACTCACAGTGTGAAGGGTGTTCTCTCAGTGTTCAGTTTTGTGCACTCACAGTGTGTAGTGTGCTCTCTCAGTGTTCAGTTTTGTGCACTCACAGTGTGAAGGGTGTTCTCTCAGTGTTCAGTTTTGTGCACTCACAGTGTGAAGGGTGTTCTCTCAGTGTTCAGTTTTGTGCACTCACAGTGTGAAGGGTGTTCTCTCAGTGTTCAGTTTTGTGCACTCACAGTGTGAAGGGTGTTCTCTCAGTGTTCAGTTTTGTGCACTCACAGTGTGAAGGGTGTTCTCTCAGTGTTCAGTTTTGTGCACTCACAGTGTGTAGTGTGTTCTCTCAGTGTTCAGTTTTGTGCACTCACCGTGTGAAGGGTGTTCTCTCAGTGTTCAGTTTTGTGCACTCACAGTGTGAAGGGTGTTCTCTCAGTGTTCAGTTTTGTGCACTCACAGTGTGAAGGGTGTTCTCTCAGTGTTCAGTTTTGTGCACTCACAGTGTGTAGTGTGCTCTCTCAGTGTTCAGTTTTGTGCACTCACAGTGTGAAGGGTGATCTCTCAGTGTTCAGTTTTGTGCACTCACAGTGTGAAGGGGTGTTCTCTCAGTGTTCAGTTTTGTGCACTCACAGTGTGTAGTGGTGCTCTCTCAGTGTTCAGTTTTTGTGCACTCACAGTGTGTAGTGTGCTCTCTCAGTGTTCAGTTTGTGCACTCACAGTGTGTAGTGTGCTCTCTCAGTGTTCAGTTTTGTGCACTCACAGTGTGTAGTGTGCTCTCTCAGTGTTCAGTTTTGTGCACTCACAGTGTGAAAGGGTGTTTCTCTCAGTGTTCAGTTTTGTGCACTCACAGTGTGAAGGGTGTTCTCTCAGTGTTCAGTTTTGTGCACTCACAGTGTGAAGGGTGTTCTCTCAGTGTTCAGTTTTGTGCACTCACAGTGTGAAGGGTGTTCTCTCAGTGTTCAGTTTTGTGCACTCACAGTGTGTAGTGTGCTCTCTCAGTGTTCAGTTTTGTGCACTCACAGTGTGTAAGTGTGCTCTCTCAGTGTTCAGTTTTGTGCACTCACAGTGTGTAAGGGTGCTCTCTAAGTGTTCAGTTTTGTGCACTCACAGTGTGAAGGGTGTTCTCTCAGTGTTCAGTTTTGTGCACTCACAGTGTGAAGGGTGTTCTCTCAGTGTTCAGTTTTGTGCACTCACAGTGTGAAGGGTGTTCTCTCAGTGTTCAGTTTTTGTGCACTCCAGTGTGAAGGGTGTTCTCTCAGTGTTCAGTTTTGTGCACTCACAGTGTGAAGGTGTGTTCTCTCAGTGTTCAGTTTTGTGCACTCACAGTGTAAGTGTGTTCTCTCAGTGTTCAGTTTTGTGCACTCACAGTGTGTAGTGTGCTCTCTCAGTGTTCAGTTTTGTGCACTCACAGTGTGAAGGGTGTTCTCTCAGTGTTCAGTTTTGTGCACTCACAGTGTGAAGGGTGTTCTCTCAGTGTTCAGTTTTGTGCACTCACAGTGTGTAAGTGTGCTCTCTCAGTGTTCAGTTTTGTGCACTCACAGTGTGAAGGGTGTTCTCTCAGTGTTCAGTTTTGTGCACTCACAGTGTGAAGGGTGTTCTCTCAGTGTTCAGTTTTGTGCACTCACAGTGTGTAGTGGTGCTCTCTCAGTGTTCAGTTTTGTGCACTCACAGTGTGAAGGGTGTTCTCTCAGTATTCAGTTTTGTGCACTCACAGTGTGAAGGGTGTTCTCTCAGTGTTCAGTTTTGTGCACTCACAGATTGAAGGGTGTTCTCTCAGTGTTCAGTTTTGTGCACTCACAGTGTGAAGGGTGTTCTCTCAGTGTTCAGTTTTGTGCACTCACAGTGTGAAGGGTGTTCTCTCAGTGTTCAGTTTTGTGCACTCACAGTGTGAAGGGTGTTCTCTCAGTGTTCAGTTTTGTGCACTCACAGTGTGAATGGTGTTCTCTCAGTGTTCAGTTTTGTGCACTCACAGTGTGAAGGGGTGTTCTCTCAGTGTTCAGTTTTGTGCACTCACAGTGTGTAGTGTGCTCTCTCAGTGTTCAGTTTTGTGCACTCACAGTGTGAAGGGTGTTCTCTCAGTGTTCAGTTTTGTGCACTCACAGTGTTGAAGGGTGTTCTCTCAGTGTTCAGTTTTGTGCACTCACAGTGTGAAGGGTGTTCTCTCAGTGTTCAGTTTTGTGCACTCACAGTGTGAAGGGTGTTCTCTCAGTGTTCAGTTTTGTGCACTCACAGTGTGAAGGGTGTTCTCTCAGTGCTCAGTTTTTGTGCACTCACAGTGTGAAGGGTGTTCTCTCAGTGTTCAGTTTTGTGCACTCACAGTGTGAAGGGTGTTCTCTCAGTGTTCAGTTTTGTGCACTCACAGTGTGAAGGGTGTTCTCTCAGTGTTCAGTTTTGTGCACTCACAGTGTGAAGGGTGTTCTCTCAGTGTTCAGTTTTGTGCACTCCAGTGTGAAGGGTGTTCTCTCAGTGTTCAGTTTTGTGCACTCACAGTGTGTAGTGTGCTTCTCTCAGTGTTCAGTTTTGTGCACTCACAGTGTGTAGTGTGCTCTCTCAGTGTTCAGTTTTGTGCACTCACAGTGTGTAGGTGTGCTCTCTCAGTGTTCAGTTTTGTGCACTCACAGTGTGAAGGGTGTTCTCTCAGTGTTCAGTTTTGTGCACTCACAGTGTGGAAGGGTGTTCTCTCAGTGTTCAGTTTTGTGCACTCACAGTGTGAAGGGTGTTCTCTCAGTGTTCAGTTTTGTGCACTCACAGTGTGAAGGGTGTTCTCTCAGTGTTCAGTTTTGTGCACTCACAGTGTGTAGTGTGCTCTCTCAGTGTTCAGTTTTGTGCACTCACAGTGTGAAGGGTGTTCTCTCAGTGTTCAGTTTTGTGCACTCACAGTGTGAAGGGTGTTCTCTCAGTGTTCAGTTTTGTGCACTCACAGTGTGAAGGGTGTTCTCTCAGTGTTCAGTTTTGTGCACTCACAGTGTGAAGGGTGTTCTCTCAGTGTTCAGTTTTGTGCACTCACAGTGTGTAGTGTGCTCTCTCAGTGTTCAGTTTTGTGCACTCACAGTGTGTAGGGTGTTCTCTCAGTGTTCAGTTTTGTGCACTCACAGTGTGAAGGGTGTTCTCTCAGTGTTCAGTTTTGTGCACTCACAGTGTGAAGGGTGTTCTCTCAGTGTTCAGTTTTGTGCACTCACAGTGTGAAGGGTGTTCTCTCAGTGTTCAGTTTTGTGCACTCACAGTGTGTAGGGTGCTTCTCTCAGTGTTCAGTTTTGTGCACTCACAGTGTGAAGGGTGTTCTCCTCAGTGTTCAGTTTTGTGCACTCACAGTGTGAAGGGTGTTCTCTCAGTGTTCAGTTTTGTGCACTCACAGTGTGAAGGGTGTTCTCTCAGTGTTCAGTTTTGTGCACTCACAGTGTGATAGGGTGTTCTCTCAGTGTTCAGTTTTGTGCACTCACAGTGTGTAAGGGTGTTCTCTCAGTGTTCAGTTTTGTGCACTCACAGTGTGAAGGTGTGCTCTCTCAGTGTTCAGTTTTGTGCACTCACAGTGTGAAGGGTGTTCTCTCAGTGTTCAGTTTTGTGCACTCACAGTGTGAAGGGTGTTCTCTCAGTGTTCAGTTTTGTGCACTCACAGTGTGAAGGGTGTTCTCTCAGTGTTCAGTTTTGTGCACTCACAGTGTGAAGGGTGTTCTCTCAGTGTTCAGTTTTGTGCACTCACAGTGTGTAGTGTGCTCTCTCAGTGTTCAGTTTTGTGCACTCACAGTGTGTAGTGTGCTCTCTCAGTGTTCAGTTTTCTGCACTCACAGTGTGTAGTGTGCTCTCTCAGTGTTCAGTTTTGTGCACTCACAGTGTGAAGGGTGTTCTCTCAGTGTTCAGTTTTGTGCACTCACAGTGTGAAGGGTGTTCTCTCAGTGTTCAGTTTTGTGCACTCACAGTGTGAAGGGTGTTCTCTCAGTGTTCAGTTTTGTGCACTCACAGTGTGAAGGGTGTTCTCTCAGTGTTCAGTTTTGTGCACTCACAGTGTGAAGGGTGTTCTCTCAGTGTTCAGTTTTGTGCACTCACAGTGTGAAGGGTGTTCTCTCAGTGTTCAGTTTTGTGCACTCACAGTGTGTAGTGTGCTCTCTCAGTGTTCAGTTTTGTGCACTCACAGTGTGAAGGGTGTTCTCTCAGTGTTCAGTTTTGTGCACTCACAGTGTGAAGGGTGTTCTTTCAGTGTTCAGTTTTGTGCACTCACAGTGTGTAGTGTGCTCTCTCAGTGTTCAGTTTTGTGCACTCACAGTGTGAAGGGTGTTCTCTCAGTGTTCAGTTTTGTGCACTCACAGTGTGAAGGGTTTTCTCTCAGTGTTCAGTTTTGTGCACTCACAGTGTGTAGTGTGCTCTCTCAGTGTTCAGTTTTGTGCACTGACAGTGTGAAGGGTGTTCTCTCAGTGTTCAGTTTTGTGCACTCACAGTGTGAAGGGTGTTCTCTCAGTGTTCAGTTTTGTGCACTCACAGTGTGAAGGGTGTTCTCTCAGTGTTCAGTTTTGTGCACTCCACAGTGTGAAGGGTGTTTTCTCAGTGTTCAGTTTTGTGCACTCACAGTGTGAAGGGTGTTCTCTCAGTGTTCAGTTTTGTGCACTCACAGTGTGAAGGGTGTTCTCTCAGTGTTCAGTTTTGTGCACTCACAGTGTGAAGGGTGTTCTCTCAGTGTTCAGTTTTGTGCACTCACAGTGTGAAGGGTGTTCTCTCAGTGTTCAGTTTTGTGCACTCACAGTGTGTAGTGTGCTCTCTCAGTGTTCAGTTTTGTGCACTCACAGTGTGAAGGGTGTTCTCTCAGTGTTCAGTTTTGTGCACTCACAGTATGAAGGGTGTTCTCTCAGTGTTCAGTTTTGTGCACTCACAGTGTGTAGTGTGCTCTCTCAGTGTTCAGTTTTGTGCACTCACAGTGTGAAGGGTGTTCTCTCAGTGTTCAGTTTTGTGCACTCACAGTGTGAAGGGTGTTCTCTCAGTGTTCAGTTTTGTGCACTCACAGTGTGTAGTGTGCTCTCTCAGTGTTCAGTTTTGTGCACTCACAGTGTGAAGGGTGTTCTCTCAGTGTTCAGTTTTGTGCACTCACAGTGTGAAGGGTGTTCTCTCAGTGTTCAGTTTTGTGCACTCACAGTGTGAAGGGTGTTCTCTCAGTGTTCAGTTTTGTGCACTCACAGTGTGAAGGGTGTTCTCTCAGTGTTCAGTTTTGTGCACTCACAGTGTGAAGGGTGTTCTCTCAGTGTTCAGTTTTGTGCACTCACAGTGTGTAGTGTGCTCTCTCAGTGTTCAGTTTTGTGCACTCACAGTGTGTAGTGTGCTCTCTCAGTGTTCAGTTTTCTGCACTCACTGTGTGTAGTGTGCTCTCTCAGTGTTCAGTTTTGTGCACTCACAGTGTGAAGGGTGTTCTCTCAGTGTTCAGTTTTGTGCACTCACAGTGTGAAGGGTGTTCTCTCAGTGTTCAGTTTTGTGCACTCACAGTGTGAAGGGTGTTCTCTCAGTGTTCAGTTTTGTGCACTCACAGTGTGAAGGGTGTTCTCTCAGTGTTCAGTTTTGTGCACTCACAGTGTGAAGGGTGTTCTCTCAGTGTTCAGTTTTGTGCACTCACAGTGTGAAGGGTGTTCTCTCAGTGTTCAGTTTTGTGCACTCACAGTGTGTAGTGTGCTCTCTCAGTGTTCAGTTTTGTGCACTCACAGTGTGAAGGGTGTTCTCTCAGTGTTCAGTTTTGTGCACTCACAGTGTGAAGGGTGTTCTTTCAGTGTTCAGTTTTGTGCACTCACAGTGTGTAGTGTGCTCTCTCAGTGTTCAGTTTTGTGCACTCACAGTGTGAAGGGTGTTCTCTCAGTGTTCAGTTTTGTGCACTCACAGTGTGAAGGGTGTTCTCTCAGTGTTCAGTTTTGTGCACTCACAGTGTGTAGTGTGCTCTCTCAGTGTTCAGTTTTGTGCACTCACAGTGTGAAGGGTGTTCTCTCAGTGTTCAGTTTTGTGCACTCACAGTGTGAAGGGTGTTCTCTCAGTGTTCAGTTTTGTGCACTCACAGTGTGAAGGGTGTTCTCTCAGTGTTCAGTTTTGTGCACTCACAGTGTGAAGGGTGTTTTCTCAGTGTTCAGTTTTGTGCACTCACAGTGTGAAGGGTGTTCTCTCAGTGTTCAGTTTTGTGCACTCACAGTGTGAAGGGTGTTCTCTCAGTGTTCAGTTTTGTGCACTCACAGTGTGAAGGGTGTTCTCTCAGTGTTCAGTTTTGTGCACTCACAGTGTGAAGGGTGTTCTCTCAGTGTTCAGTTTTGTGCACTCACAGTGTGTAGTGTGCTCTCTCAGTGTTCAGTTTTGTGCACTCACAGTGTGAAGGGTGTTCTCTCAGTGTTCAGTTTTGTGCACTCACAGTGTGAAGGGTGTTCTCTCAGTGTTCAGTTTTGTGCACTCACAGTGTGTAGTGTGCTCTCTCAGTGTTCAGTTTTGTGCACTCACAGTGTGAAGGGTGTTCTCTCAGTGTTCAGTTTTGTGCACTCACAGTGTGAAGGGTGTTCTCTCAGTGTTCAGTTTTGTGCACTCACAGTGTGAAGGGTGTTCTCTCAGTGTTCAGTTGTGAGTGTCGGAAAAACTGACACCATTTACTAACATTTAATACAATAGGTAGATAATATTGCTGCTGGAATTGTACTAACAAATTAACTCATAGAAAACGAGAGTCCAGTGGAAGCTTCCCAGAAGAAAATTTGGATATCATTGCCACGTTGTTATTAAATTCACCATCTATATTAATAGGAAGTCATCTTAATACTTCAGTGTCTTGACTGTAAACATCATAAAAACATTTCCCATGAACCAACTTAATTATCAATACTAAAGTAGATTAAATGTGGGCCCTCTATCAACTTCTTGATAAATGTATCTGGAAAACAAGGGTGGAATCAGTCGCCATTTTAATTTAACAACAGTCGCTGGGGCAAATCTGGCTCCCATAGTTTTCCTCCTTGGACAACAGTGTTACGGAACTAATAGTATTCCGTCATCAACACGCTCTACATCTATTATAATGGAAGTGTTCTAGCCGAAACCCGATATAAATCCCCACATTCCTGGCCAGTCGTGTAGGTAGATTAGGGTGACAAGGTGTGAGTTTTTTTATTTTGCTTTCCCGACTGCAATGCATACGTCGCCAATCTACATGTGGCAGATGCTTCACGAAGCTGTCGGAATCAGCAGAGAAAATACGAGAGCAACCGTACAGGGCCTGGGAACAAGGTCAAGTTAGAGTCCTTGAGGGTCTCTTCTCAGACTAGCCTCACCTGGTCCTGGTCCACGTTGATCGTTGGAATCTCCTCAATGCTTGAAACCCTTTAAGGGACTCCTAGGGTCCTCATCACATTTATAGTTTAGTGAATTAGGCAACTCGGTGTTGGAGACACCTGGAGCTGTAGGCTTGAGTAAATAGTTGGCCGTATTCAGAAGTGGTTCAACGGAAACACCGCATAAAGCTGAACAGTAGTTTATTTACTAACTTAACCACTAATACAATGGGTGCTTGATTTATTGTAGATTGGCATAACCAAAGGCTATGGTTGCATTAGCGAGACTCTTGACGTCTGGCTAATCGATTCAGATCCATTCGTGGCAAAACACCTAACTTAACACAGTTGACAGCCAATCATTAACACGGCAAACCTAACTGCCGGTATGCAAAGGGATTATAAGAGTTCCAACCGGATATTCGGGTAATGATGATAGGCAATAAATCACAATAATACTGTCAATGGGACAGGCAATAATCATGCACAATAATAATATCACACAATACTAAATGTTTGGTGTATGTGAAGCTCACATTCACAGACGAGTGTAATGTCATGATACCACACTGATAAACACTCATACACCGTCGGGGTGTCTTCACCTATACCTGTGTCAGGTATGAGAAAGTGAGATCTGTGGTTGATCCCTCAGATCAACACAGACAGACACCATAAAACAATGACAAGATCTTGCACTTACAGGTAGGCTACCTCTCTTATTCACTCACTCACTCAGGCACATTTATGCAAGAACTCGTAGGTGGCCTGACAGCTGGTTCGCTAGGCGACAGGCTTTCCCACAAACCGTACTTGACACGGGGGTACTCACAGGAGGGCGCGCTGTATGTCAACAGACACACACACACACACACTTGATGGCACTGGCGATGAGTAAGGGTGGTGACGTCACGTAGTACAGTGAGGGCGGCGGCTGGCGGGCTACACGCTCAGGACAGAGTGGCGGCTGGCGGCGGCTGACTATATGGTACCATGCGGTACACTGTGGTAAAGTCACACACAGGTTACTTAGGCGGCTGAACTGCGTTACTTCACTCTAGGTCACTCATAGACGATCTCTATTTGTCACCAGGGGTTACCTGATACCAGTCTGTTTCGCTCTGGTGATTTGTCACTAGGCTTCTGAACAATATAGTCACAATCGCGATTCTGGGTGAGCATTGGTATATCAAAAAGACGTTGAGTTTAACTTGACGGTGAGGAATAGACGGCGTTCTTCTATCTATTGGCCGATAAACAGAACAGGACACGTCCTCTATGCACGGGCTCCCTCACGTGAATGCTCTTGCCAGCGGCTGTAGGGCATCTCGTGGGACACACACAAGGAATTACAATTGACCAATGGCATTGCAGCAAATGAGCTGGAACCAATCATATTGATCGTTCCATGATCAGTAACAGAGGTGACGTCATTAACACGTCACGACCACGTCACAGTTGTTATTCTCCATTCCGCCGGTTGAGGCTGACCCCAGAGGTCAGTCTGTCGCCTCACTGGCGTTTCCTCTGTCTAACGCTCCGCCCCAGCCAATGTACTCTCTGACCCTATTGTAACACAGGGGGTTTATCATCTCTACTCTTCTCTTCTAACCCCCTTACCTGCCCATATTCTATTTACTTTCTCTTCTACTGAGGGACTCCAGAGCTACTCTAAGCCAAATCCCACGCCACTTGGTCTTAGCCGTTTTGACCGGCTAAGATTCTACAGCCTCACGACGTGGTACTAGACTCTTAGCAAACTCTAGAACCTCCTTCTGCTTCCACCACCAGACCATTAACACAAAGCGCAATAACCGGGGTTTGGACCGATTAAGCACTCAATAAACCTTGGGGCTTGATCCCCAGTGATTTGGAATAGGAGGGAAGAATCTCCATTAAGCGTGGGAAATTATAGCAAACAAAGGGATAACTGAACTCTTACTTTTTTGTTAGGCTTGCGGGTGAGCCAACTAAACTCAGCCTCGTGGAGACCACGTGACTAGGACATGAGACAAATGGAAATAATGAAATGCAAATTACAACTAATTGGTTTATTTTAACAAAAGCTAAACAAAATCTAAATAAAAGCACTCCCTATAGTTAACATTCCCTAGAGGCATGATATGAACTAATTCCCTATACAAAACTACAGCAGACTCTACCTTTGACTGCAACAGCTAGATGTAGTGCTGATCGTGGGGAGAGGTGGAGATGGGGAACTTCTCCCAGTTGTTGACCTGCCCACACTGTCTCTCCCTCACTCTGCCTGCCTCACAGCTGGTCAGAGCTAAGGGTATTCCTACGCCAGATTCACTAAGTTTACTAGCAGCGTTTAAGTTGAACAACTAATCTCTGTTGCACTGAACAGCCCAGATGGTTGAACTCTTTTAAACTGAAGGTAATTGCACAGGCATCTTAGGGAAAGGCTATTTCCAATTACAAAATGGCTATTTGATCTTTGAGAATTACTAAATGTAGAGGGCTTTGGTGAACCGTGACTGCGGGGTCATCAAGTTCGCTCTGTGTCAAAGGCTAGTCCTAGCTAGTGACGTCACTGATGGTGACTTACTCAGTATTCCGACAATTGAGAATACTCTTGATACTTTAAACAGGAATACGATTGAACACAATTTGAATGAAGACTTGAATTTCTCTAAATTACTGAATTCTGTAAAATAATTCATTATACGTTGCTTAAGACAACGACGCTGGCCATTTTGTGATCTAAACTGCTAATCCCCTGGGAGATACTCCATGACGTCGAGTCAGGTCAACTACCACTTGTCTCTAACTAAGGAGTCTGGCCCTAGCTTCGGTACGGGGCAGACGTGTTGAATCGGCACTCCAGCAGTTGGTGTTGTTTGCCCGTTTCGGCTGGTTGGGGGCGGGTGTGTCTCTGCTCGCCTGTGCTGACGTGGCGTTACGATGGGGGTCCCTCTACCCCCTGTCGTCCAGGCTCAGTCTGTGGGACTAGAGTTCTCTGTGCGGGCTGGTTACCCGGAGATTGCCCTGGCTTGTGAAATGCTCTCTGTCCCTGTGTTTGCGATTTATGGGGTCGAGTTGGTAACGGCCCGTAGGGCAATTGTGAAGTTCGCAGAGGAGGTGGCGTATCGCGATTTTCTCCGGCGATACTAGGGGCGGACACTACCCCTGCCGGATGGTGCGGGCACTGTCACCCTCTCGGATAGAAGTGGTGCACTGACTTACATCAGTGTGCATGGGGCTCCCTTGGAGTTTCCAGAGGCTCTGCTACGGCGGTATTTCGGCTGGTTTGGCGCAGTTGTTAGTGTGAGAGTGAACGTGGTGTCTTCTAGTCCTCTTAAGGGTGTGAGGTCTAACATTCGCACCCTGGGCATGAGACTCCGGGCGGATATTCCGTCCTCTGTGCGCCTTATGGGGTACAACGTTCGGGTGTTTTACGCCCGTCAGCCACGGACGTGTTATCGTTGTGGTCTTTTGGGCCATCAGGCTGCTGACTGTTCTGCGCCTGCTGTTGCGCCAGTGAATCTCTTCAGTGAGGAGGATTTTCCGCCCCTTCCTGTGGGGGATGATTCGGTGGGTGTGGACGTCTCTTCGGCTGAGGAGGTGCCCTCTGTAGCAGCTGTTGCTCCGCCTGTTGCGGAGCAACATCTCCTCCGGAGGTTGGGTCCTCGCCTAGTGTTCCGCCTGCTCCGGCTGGTGTCCCTGAGCCTCTTCCGCCTGCCGTTTGCTCGGACCCCTCGTCTTCCGGTTCTTCCTCTGCTGTGTCTGTCCCGGTCCCTGCGCCCTCGCCGTCTGTTCCGGCTGTGCTGGGAGCTGGGGTGGATCCGGCATTCCCTCCTGTGCCTGGCCTGGTGCCCCGTGTGGTTGAGGAGGCTGCCGTACTGCGGCGTGCGTCAGTTCGCTCGGTTGGTGCTGCGCGGGTCGCTGAGTTTGCCTCCGGGTCTGATGATGTGCGGCCCAAGCCTAAGCGTTCCCGGCGTTCTTCTGCATGGGCTGAAGTTGGCGACTTCGACGAGTGTCGTCCTTCCATTGACGGTGGAGTGGCTCCGGATGTGGTGCACACTACGGTGGTGGCGGAGGTACACTTGCCTGAGGATGCCGGTGCCGGCGTTTCGGCCTCAACTTCTGGTCCGGTGTCCGAGGGTCCTGCTTCAGGTGCGTTGCCTGCGTCAGATGGCTCCGGTTCTTCGTGGGCGGTGGTTCCCCCTCCTGTAGTTGGTGGTGAGCGGGGTGGCCTGGTGGTAATGTTGAGAAAGGATGCTCGCTCTGGATGTTCTGTGGCCCCTTCCTCGTTACCCGTTTCCTCGGCAGCGGTCTTACCGCCTCTTCCGTTTTCTGCAGTCCCTTCCGTGTCTCCTGCGGTATCCGTGGAAGTGCTATCGTCTCAGCGTCCGGCACCTGCTCTGATGGCGAAGGCGTGGCAGGCTCGGCGACCCTCGTCCGCTTCTCCAGTGTCGTCTGCTTCCTCGAAGGGCGTGGTTGGCGCTCCCTAGCCTCGTTATGCGACTTGCGTCAGTGACCTTAGGCATTGGCCGATGCCGCCAGATATAGATGTTCCCAAGTTTATGATACCCGCTCGAGAGCGGGGGATCAAAAACCGTACCGACCTTGAAGATCTAGTCTGGGAAGCTTACAAGGCGAAGTATCCTCGTGATCTTTTCCCGGAGAAGTACATTTCTCACGTTGTTCCTCGCAAGTGATTTCTATGTATTTTGTGTTGCCTGTGGTGTGCGTGGTTGTGGGGTGTGTATGTGAGTGGGTGGGGTGGGTATTGTTTCCCGGTTCCTGCGTGCTCCGGTTTGTATTGTGGGTTTTCTTGTGTGGCTAGTGGGGGGGGGGGGGGGGGGGGGGTGCGGTTCCTATGCGTTTGTGTGTTCGGTTGTGGATGTCGTGTGCACTTGTTTGTCATATTGTGTGCCCTTCAGGCTGTTCACGTGTGCTCTTTCTTATGTTTTGCCGCTTTGTTTTGCCTTCTGTTTGTTATGGTGGATCTGTTTTCTTTATTGTTATTGTCCTTATTCTTGTATGTTTCTCGCCTCTCTGTATGTGTTTGAGGTGTTAGCAGACTTGTTTTGTGTGCATTTTGTCCTGGGGTTTTCCCTTAGTTTGTCTTACGCTGTGTTTATATTTGTGTTATGTTTGTATATGCATTTTTGTTTTGTGGTCAGCCCTTCTGGCTGGTCTTCTCTTGATTTGTTCCTTTGTCATTGTACATGTGTGTGCTTTGTACTTTTGTTCTATGTTATATTTGTTCTGTTTTTATTGTAAATTTTACGCATGCTTGCATGTAAAAAAAAAAAAAAAAAAAAAAAAAAAAAAAAAAAAAAAAACTTGTCTCTAACTTTTGTACAAAGGCCTCCCAAACAATTACTTATTTTAAAACAGCTTCCGTTGTTACACTATGGCCAGTATGCTTAACTTCCCTGTATCTACTTCCTGCCTGGACACACGGCGGCCTCCGTATTATAAATGTATTTCTGGTTAAGTGGACATCCTGGAGATACCCAACATGGCAGTTTACTATCCAGGGTTAACAGAGATAGGGCTTGTGCACGATATCGGTGCACTGTGCACTGCAATGAGTCATTCAAGTCAGCTGTGGGAGAATCCTGAGAGACCACACTCTCACATCACCCCATCAATACACATAAGGGGCATAACTGGCCGACCCCTCACAGTGTTCAAGAGAGAACTGGATAAGCACCTCCAAAGGATACCTGATCAACCAGGCTGTGACTCGTACGTCAGGCTGCGAGCAGCCGCGTCCAACAGCCTGGTTGATCAGTCCGGCAACCAGGAGGCCTGGTCGACGACCGGGCCGCGGGGACGCTAAGCCCCGGAAGCACCTCAAGGTAACCTCAAGGTAACCCCCCAACGAAAGACCGCGCTCCACAGAGTGGTGACTCGTTTTAACCTCTCACACCACTGACGCTCGTGCACGTACTGAGTGCATGTGGTGCGGCTAGGTCGAGCGAACCCCGTTTTCTATACTGCTAGGCGAGGCGGGTTCCCATCTAGACTATATCCTTCTGGTAAGTGAGGAAATTCTTCAGTAACCGGGTCACATGCGGCTACCTGTTCAGGTCTTGAGCAGGCACTGTGGTTGGATGGAGCTCCAGCTCTAGGTCGGCTCAACGCCTCGAAACCCTGAGTGGCACTAATCTGTCTACTGCCTCTCTCCACCTGTGTCATGCCTGAAACATCAGAGGCACACTGGGAACTAGTGTCCGGTGATTCGGGTTGCATTACCTCGCTCATGTCTCCCTCGTTCGACGCCTCAATAATAACCCCTGACCTACTCAACCAGTCAGCACCTACTGCTGGGAGCAGTGGGTGGTCGACCGGCCCTGTCGATGTCGAGCCCCGTGATCCTCTCCTGTTCTTACATCTTACATGCTTCTTCGGCTTTGTGGATACATCTACAGGTTGGTCCTCGTAAGTAGTGAAGTTGAGGACTACGACCGCACGCACCAGCTGCCAGGTGGCACTCTGGTGAGTGCCACCTGGCAGGTGTCGCGCAGGGGTGCAGTCCTCACGGGTTTTGGGGGATTTTCCCGGAAGTTTGGCGCGTTTCGGACGCGTGTGAGCGTCTTGTGTTTGGGTATGTGGTCGGGAAAGAGAGTAAGTCATGTTGATGAGTGCCAGGTGGTGCGCGCGCGGTCGTCGTCGCAGCGCGGGTGTCTAGTCACAGGGGTATGGGATGGGAATTTCCCGGAAGTTTGGCGCGTGGCAGTCTTGAGTGGCGGGTGAGCAGGTGCGGCCCCTCGCTCTAGACACAAAGGGAATTTCTGGGAAGACGTATGAAAATACAAGGATAAGAGTGGAATATGAGGAAGGAGATTGTCATAGACTTAATGATAATAGTTTGATGATCGTGAGTAGAGGATGAGAGGGGAACCAGCATAGTGGATATGTTGTTTGGGGAGGGGAGAGGAGAACCCCCATACCTGAGAGGAAGGCCTGGACGTCCATTAGCTCCCTTACAGGAAGTCGTAAGTGTTGAGGGGTAAGAGAGTGAGAGCTCACTCCCCTGCGGAACTCGGGGCCATTTGTCTAAAGGGTTTTCGTTGTCTTCAGAGTGGTGATGTTCGCCCCACGGCGAGTCCTCATACACTGGATTCGTTAAGGAAGGGGAGCGAAGTACATACGACAGACCCACACCTGTCAGCAATCAATCACTCCCCCCCCCCCCTCATCCCCACCCGCTCCCATACCATCAACCATTGTTCCGTGCATTCTCTTTTAGTATGTGTAAGCTATATCGCAATGTGATCAACATGGTGAGAGCAATAACGAGGGAAAAGTAAACACATTATATAAATTTATTTCTTTATTAAACACTTAAGCGATTTACAACGATAATAATAATAATACTACTTCTTGTTGGTGGTTTAGCTAGCAGACAGATGTAGAAAGGCCTTCATTCAGTCCATCGAACCTTCCCGACACGCTAGTCAATCAGTCAATCTGTAGAAAGGGGAAAAGGTTATAAGTTTCATTGTTGACAATGATGTAAACATAAATACAGACATTATTATGTTCATCATTCAATCCTACATAAAGTATTACTCACCGCAGTATCATCCTACCCAACTTCATCACACAGCGTTTCACACTCGGCATCACTACCGTTTAATTAAGCAGAATGTTTGCTTACACACAGGCATTTTCATCTGAGCGTAATTGAATTTCAACACTTTTTCATCATTCTTGCGAAAATGACCATATTTAAACGCTTCATCAAAGTGAAGCAGGGCGGCCTCTAAGCCTAGTCTGCAAAAATGATATGCAAAATAAACGGCGTAATTCCCACAGAAGTAACTATTCAAGGATTGAATCCTTTTCTTCATAATATATAGGGCATAGTCTTGGAAGTAGGACATAAACTCTTCGAAATATCTTGAATAAGATCCTATTGCAGGATTGGCATAGCTGTCTAGTATAACTATCTCGCTTCTACCTTCATCCTTATTTACATAGAATGTTATCCAATGGCCCATTTTATTACGAGAACCCGACTCCAGAGTGTTCATTATGAACACCACAGGTCTTTTTTTATGTATTTTTATCCATATTTTCCGTACGTCATCAGCTAGGAAACATCCTAGATAGTCTACCCTAGCACCTAAATTACTTCTGATAGCCTCATTTATTTCCAAACAATTCATATTAGTATTTTATCCTCGCGTATCGCAAATAACGCGACGATCCGCGTTAATGCTGATCACACCTGTTGTAGACCCATAAACTAGAATGACTTTATTTCTAGCTACTCCGCGTTTAAATTCCAAAGCGATCCTCAGATTACCACTTTTTTCAATCGGGATGGTGTCATCGATATCCTCGGGTTGTAAATTAAAGGCCAGTATGGTTCCACCATTCACATATGTGTCATAAGATAATATATTGTCTTTATCGAAGCCTAAGGCTTGTAATGCTGTGTAATACAACTTGGCGCAGTTATGAGGGAAGTCACACCCAATATTGACAATATTAGTGCTATTCTGGGATATTAATACTTTACTAAGCTCGCAGTTTTCCAAATAAAGCGGGTTGCGATTATATGCACCAGACACTGCCTCCATATCAAGGATGATCATATATAAATGTTCTGGTATAACAGTCCCCCACGGCTGGTCCATTGTTATAGAGCACTGACCTGTGCCCAATATATACGTTTTGTATAAAGTTTTATTAAAAGTATACGTAATAGGAGAGTTGTTCTGCACCATGGCTTTACTAATGGCTACTAATCCTTCAGGGTATGGCAATACCCGATCCACCCATAGTCGTGTAGACTTGATATTATATTTAAAATTAGCGTGTTCATTATCGCTGAGTATAAGCCACTTATCAGGTTGAAGTTCGAGCCTCACCCTGATGTCCACATTATCCAAAACGTATTCACTAACGGATGTGACATCCAGCATTAGTTTAAAACAAGTATTCACACCACTCGTTTTCATATCAGTCATCCGTTGCTTCTCACCAGCCGAGGCGTTAGTGAAATAACCAGCTTCAATTTTACCAAGATCGACTCGGTTAAAAAACTGTGACAGTTTATCATAGCGGTTAGCCTTACACCCAGAAATCGTAGATAATAACTTTACGTATGACCAGAATGAGAATAATGAGCTGGTTTCAACTACTGTTTCGTTTAAATACACAATAGCGGATTTGAATAGAGTTTGCGATAATCCATTCACCAACGATGCGTTTTTAGCATCTCCTAAAGGCGTTATTCCATCTTCTTCGGTTAGATCAATAGTCAACTCCAAAGCTATAGATGATATATCCACCAGTTGACCATTCACTCCCTTGATGATGAATTCCAGATAAGTGTCTGTAAACTTATTATTGACCCCAGAATTCACAGGTAATACATCCACCGTTTGTCTGCTGGCAATTGTTGATTCTACCAATCGAGGGGAAAATACTTTAGGAAAGGCTTCACTAACAGCAGCTGTATAGTGTTCTAATGGCACCTGGAGGCCCAGAGCGTTATATCCGGCCATGTTCGCGCTTTAGACAACACCAACCGAGTGAGAAGAAGTTATGACAACACATCATTATATTTCGCTTTAGTAAAACGTTTGATGTTTACTAATTTTTTTGTTTGTTTATTCTTTTTCTGCACTCTTCCGCCTATCATTTGCTTCCCCACTCCTTTCAATGTTTCAATTCCGCGTTTCTTAAGAGATTGTTTGAAAGTTTGTTTGTCATTATTAATATCGTCTAGTACGTTCTGCCCCAAGCTAAGCGCAGCCGGGGCTAGAGTCCTCATGATAATGGGTGCAGCTCGACGCGCTATCCCGCTTAAAAAGGAAAATATTCCTCCTCCTCGCGTATAACGTCTACTACTGTTGAAAATCCGTATATCATCAGTCCCACCACCTCTAGGAGGGGTTAACAGAATGTATAATTCCTCAACATAGGGGGGGAATAAAGTGGACACGCATTTCTCCGCTTGTTTCAGACGAATGAGGAGTGGCGGGAAAGCATTGGTGTTATATACCTCCTGCAACGGGGCGTACATGCAAGACTGCTATGGTGCACCCACGTTCATCGAAATGTATTGGGTTACCATCTCGATCCCTAATAGTGATGCTAACGCTATCTATCATGTTAGTGTTAAGACGCACATATAGTTTTTTATTGTTGCTGTTATCACTTCCATTTAGGGAGATTACATCCAAAATATTTACAGACTGGTTTCCATATCTAGTAGAAGAGATTCTATCGCAATAAACACACAGAATATCAACTCCTCCTCTAGGCATTGGCGGGAATAGGCATGTGTTAACTACACTCGAGGCATACTGACGTTTTGCGAATATGTCATATTCTATTTCTGGAACTACGCCCAACACTTTCCCAAAAGCGGTTCCAAATGATAATGTAACTCTACTGATGTTTTTATGCCCCGTTGCAGAGCTAATATTCTCATCACTAATCACAGTAGTGATCTTGTTTCGATTGGAGGAAGAATCATATTTAATAAAATGCGTTCCATATTTAGCTGAAAATTGTTTTAATGACTTTCCTAAAAAAACTCAGTTTAGCATTACTTGAAAATATGGCCTCTATTTCTGTATTAATCGTGGTATTAATTTCTTTTATAGTTCCGGCTAAAACATCAGATGATAATAAATGCTTTGAATGCATGTATTTCCCCTCACTCACTTTCTCATACGTAACGCCTACACGTATATATGCCTCGGGATTATCACGCTTAATAACGTAATGTGAAGTGGGGAGGAGTAATTTTTGTAGACACATTTCATAACTCCTCCTGGGATCTAATTCTAGCTGGTTAAACAATCGATTTTGGAAAAATGCGGGGATGTTATTGGGGAATAAATGCGTATCTGATACGCTGGTGGCGTATATCACGTGAGTGTCCATCGCTCTATCTCCTTAGACCGCTTTTTGTCTAGTAAAGCCATCTACACATTACACGCTCATTGATATACACTCACCTGCTAATATACGATCCAGGAAGCTTTCCTTTTACTGTGAGGATCAATCTTGACAGTTGCCTTTCTCTTAACAGATGGAGGCTCATACACTTGACTGCTTGCCGTAGTATTACGGAATAAATCTCGCGATGTAGATGTTAGTGTGAAAAACAGTTGAGCAATGGGGAGTTTATCCGGTAAAAAAACAGATTTAAGCACAGTCATTTTATGTATAATGTCATTAATTATATGTATGCCAGATACTGGAGCCAATACATTTCCATTCAGATCCCAACGAACGATTCCGGTAGCATCATAATGGTTTAGCAAGGATCTCGCATATTCGTGATCTCGCACTTTCAACTTCAAATCTATTAAATGTTTTATGGAAGGGTTGGTATGCAACTGAGGAGGAGGCGGCGGTTTGACAGTGAGATGACGAGCAACAGCTTTCACAGTGGGGTAAGCAGGGCTGTGTGCAGCTTTCCGGTTGTCCACTATTTTACGCGGTACGAGATAAAAGGCTTTCATTTTACTTACTGAACAACCGTGTAATTAAACTAGCCGCAATCGGTAAAATAATGGATAAAATACTGCCTCCTCGTTTGCTGGTTAATATCTGTTTCTTAGTTGTCACAGAAGGTTTCTTACAGGCTAGTGACCGAATAAGCAATTTATATTTTTTCAACTTTTTAACGACCTTGTCAGGCACGGGTAATTTTTTTTTTAAAAAGTTATTAAAAATTTCTGATAAACAATTTATATGTGGTTTCTTCAATTTTTCAATCAAATGCTTTCTCGAGGAATACTGAAGTTTTGATAATAGTTGGATCAATTCCTTGTATTTATAAACTAAGGGCTTCTTCATTATATATGTAATATCTCAGCAGCATCAATCCATTGATCGAATGATCGATCATAACCTGCGTACCTAACTTTATACTGGAGTTTGCCAGAGACTCTGCGTTGTCCCAATACCTTCTCAATATTAAAGGTTTGAGGCAAATGTGTTGGTGTTAATTCTTGTTTATAGAAGCCACCATCAATTTCTTCCCCATTCAGATCTTTTAGAAAGTATAAAGGGATGTGTTGTCTCCGATCAATACGTGTAACTGTAAAGATCTCTCGGGTGTTCTGCTGCTTAAACCCTTTCTTAAACTTGGAAATGCGATCGGATAGAGTGATGCGTACTGTATCACCAACACTCAATCGAGGAATGACAGCTCTCTTTGATTTGCTCGGGCTTTTATACATTAAATCAAATTGTTTGGCGTGTTCGCTGGGCGAGGATAGAGTGTGCACCTCCTCAGGTGTCTTCCCCTTCAATCCTCTGTGTGGGGTTAAATTATATGTTTTCACAATATCTGGTAGAGCCTGCATGTATTTTAAATTGTTGTGCGCCGTCATAAACTTGTAAAGTTTACCTTTTAAAGTACGTATGAACCGCTCAGCGATTGAAGCTTTAGTCTCCTGAGAAAATACGCTATATAACCGTACTTTCCTTGCTGCCAGCATTTTTTTCATAGCGGCGTTATAAAATTCTCCACCTCGATCAGAATTAATTTTGCGCACTCCCTGAGAATGAGGTGAATCTAGAATTAAAGCTAGAGCATTAGTGGTGCTTTTCCCATCCTTAGCGCGTAAAGGTACTACTTGGGCGTACCTGGAGAAAATATCTACGCATACGAGTAAATATTTCACTCCATCATTATGTTTGTCCAATAAACTCATCTCGGCCAAGTCTATAGCTTGAAATAGTCGTGGTTTAGGGCTTAACACCCGACGCCGAGGGAATTTATGTGGTTGTAAATAATGCAACGTATAGGAGTCAGAGCTTTTCAGATAGTCCTTTACATCGGCTAGAGTTATACTAGAGTTAATTAATTTGACGGCCTTATACAATCTCTGTACCCCTCCAAGCCCTCCGCTAGATGAGGGATCGTTATATACTCGTTCCAGTACATCTTTCTTGCTCACCATTGGTAAACTATCTCATAGGGCGGTTCGTGAACAATATTACCGCGTAATGTTATCGTAGATGGAGTGTTCGAGCCCAGATCTACTAGCAAATAGCCATAGGGCTGGCTAATAACTTGCTTATATAACTCTACAAATTTCTTTGAATCCACTTTCCCAAATATTTGTCGTCCGAGTGTTTCAATTTGTGACAGATCTCGTGATTTAACCAATATGAAATGAGAAGCATTTAAACTAATATTCCTAGAATATTTACCAGGAAAAAATATATTTTGTGTAATCAATATGACGGAAACCGTGAAATGTCTGCCCCTAGTAAACATGTCTGATACGATTTTTGAATTCGCAGACTCTGTAAAAAGGTCATCGTAGATTAATCAATAATGGTTGAATGCTCGATCAGCTTCCCTTTAATTTGTGGATCTGATCGTAATTCAGAGTAACCTCCTCCGCATATGATTATTGAGGAGAACTTGTGTTGATACTTCCTTACAAGTTTACTGCACAAGTAGGATTTTCCGCTGTTTGAATAACCAGCAATAATAACACGAGATGGTTCTCTGAAAATATCTAGATGTTCCGCATGGATTATATCATAGGAACTGTCCATGATTAATGCTTCGTTAAGACTGCTAAAAACTAAGGAACTGAGGTGGTATTTATACAAACATAGTCATTTACAGGTGTTTATTCACATATTTTATGTACAGCAACAACATTTTTTAAACTAAACATAGTTCTTACAGTTCACAAACAATGATATTAAACAGCATAGTTCTTACAGTTCACAAACAATAATATTAAACAGCATATTCATTTAGTATACAAAGTTCTAGTCATATGGGGCATCCATCTTAATACTAGCTAACAATTGTACAACATAAAATCTAGCGAGGGTTGAATAGTTTCTGAGCTGTAGCATCGCGTTTGCTCCAGGGATGGAATATTGGGTAGAGTCTCTGTGCTTGCTCTACTTCATCCTCCTCCATAATCACTTCTTCCAGCTCCTCCTCCTCTCCCACTTCTACATCCATCTCATCATCATTGTTATTGGGAATATCAGGATGACCATACGCTAGGGACTGTGTGGGGCTTAAAATGTAGCGTTTATCGTCAAATGCTGACAATCCTCTGCAGGTACTGCGACATGTACAAATCTTTCCTTGCACGTTGCGTATAGATCTCGACACATACCTGATTGAAGTGTTTGTTTCAAGAGTGTGTTGAAATGAGTCATGTGAGAGTTTTTCTTGTAGATGGTATGGTACGCCCTTACACTTACAAGTGTGCTCCCCATCATGTGTGGTGAACGAATATGTTTTAGGTCTGAGAGCAATTAACTGGTTAATAATCTTAGAGCCTATTTCAGACTTGAGCAATCCTAGTTCACCTTCTCGCGCTTTAGAGTAGGATGGATGTGTGTCATTAAAATTGCTAAAATCCATACAGTCGAAGAGAGGAGACTTATTCAACTCTTCAAACACATCCCGACAGTCCAGTTTAATGATGAAAGAGTCTGTGTCTGTATATAACAGACTCGCTTTATCCCCATACGCAGGTTTGACAACATCATACCAGAACTCATAGAGTCGCCTCTTAGCAATTTGAAGTATATGGTAACCCAGATACGTAGGAGTGTTGACTAGGAGAGACTTCTGCTTGATAGTACATATCACACGATCCTTACTTAACAAAAGACTCCGCTTGAAGAATGGGTTTCGAGCATGTTTCAGGAAATGACTACGATCTGTGACCAAATAGTGTTTGTTCCCATATTTAGATACATCTGTGAGACTCTTTCCATATATAGAGTTTGATACGAGTTTGAAAGCCTTTTTTTTATCGCGCATTTGGTACTGGCTCGTTCACGAACATTGGTTTCAATGAAGTCTTTAAGGTAACTCTCCTGCTCGAATTCGTAGATGTCGTGAACTTTAGCTACTTCTAATCCAATGCGCATGAGCAACTGTAACAAGTCCAGACTAACGAGGTAGTCTTTCTGAGGAAGATGAGAAGCGATTAATTTAGTGTTGTTTTTAGGCAGTCGCGACTTTCTTCTGTAAGAATATTCTTACTGTAGGGTGAAATGTGTTCCTCAGTAATGCATGTATGTGAAAGAACTAGGGGCAGCTCATCTGTATACCTAGCCACCTCAGGTCGAACCTGCAGTGTATCACACAACACCCAATATCCCTTGGACCCATCACATGGGATATTCTCCAAACCTTGCTCCAGCAGTACGTCACGCTCATCATGTGTCAGTTTCCGAATCCCACCACGAGGGAGCAGTTCAGTCATACACGCCCCGTAAAGACTATTAAAATCTAAGTAAATGATGTAGCTACTATCTTCCCCTAGATCTAAGCCTGTGTGCCTGTTCTCCACATTCGTGTACTGTCTCGTCACACTGGTGAACCCACCTCGGAGATTCCGACGAAGTAAATCATATAACATTGGGTCTGACACAACATCAAGTTGAACTTTCGATTTAAGCAAGAACGCATCCCAAGCAAATGAGGGTAAAGAAATGTAGTGTGAAATGTCTAATTTGTAGAGAGCAAGCATGGTGTCTCGCCAGACTGTGAACACATCGGCTAGCAATCCTGTGTCCACTTTGAGGTAAAGGAGTAGATACTCCCCTATGTTACGACATTTAGCCAAATCAAAAATTTCTAAGGCTTGTTTATAATCTGTTTCTGACAACTCTTCGTCTTTTAGTGTATTGTAAAACTTATCACGAGAAGGAAGGTGTGGTTCATCTAACACAGACATAGAGGATAAATAATCATAGCAGAATGATTGTTTACCCGTGAGCAGTTTTGGGATGGCCGCTTTATTTACCCCTTTTAACATAGTCAAAGTGAATGTGGTAGGTTTCCCACTATCAATATGATCCTTGGCTATTCTTCCTAGCGAGCCGTTGAGAAGGGCTAAACTATCCAAAAATCTTAAGTTGTTCACATCAACTTTCATAAATTTAAATCCATCCTTGGCTAATATATCTATTTCACTTCCTGGTCTATCTCTCATCTCGTTTAGGATTACTCCTAAATCATAGGAAGCGTTGTGTGAAAATGTGTATAGGAACTTGTATGAATTTATACATTGCAAATTACATCTATCACAGTAAGCTGCTTGATAATTGTGGAATCTTACTGTGTGGTCGTGATGACGGACTTTGATTACATCTTCTCCGTTAAAATGTACATCACAGAGTTCACAGGCTGTTTTTGTCTCAAATATCGCCTGCTGTTGCTGGGACATGTGAAGTTCATAGGATGCTAACCCCTTCTTGATTCTAGCCCATGACGCTTCTAGCGTGGTTACAAAGTAATTGACCGCATCTTTACCCAAATAAGTATCTTTCTCAACAATATTCTTCTGTCTGTCAATGATAATGTACGCATACGTCACTGCGTTGTGACGTGTTTCTATCATTCCCTTAGGGTTCGAGCGGTCTAGCATGCACTCAAAGTCATAAAAGCACATGTGACTAGGACCATATCCCCGTCCATAGTTACGGAAAGTAATCTTCCTCTCTGGTGGGTAGAATTTGAGAGTTTGATGTACTTTGCATGTACTTTCATGACTCTGCATGCTATCTACTGGGAGAGATATCAAACAACAGTGACAGAAGCTGTGATGACTTGGGATGCGATCTGGATTGCTGCACATATTACGTACATATTGGTTAAAATCCTTAATTAATACTAAGTGTTGAGCTTCCAACATCAACAATGGTATGACATCTGTATATCCTCCTCTTCCCTTCCTAGCTAGTGTAATGTAGTGCCGCTGTTGTCGTCTAGCATTTTCATCTCTTTCTAGCGAATAGATGAATATACTGACTTTATTCATTTTCTCTACCTTGTGAATATCCTCAAACGTCACTGCAGAATTGACATCAGCTGGCCATTTCATGTGTCTGAGACACCAACTAGCATTCACAGATCTAGCGCGAATATTATCTAGATGCATCCCATTAGCTAAACATTTATAAGCTGCAACACACTGCATAAGGCAAATATCAGCCTCTCCCTCTGGATTGAAAACCAACTGCTTTCCACGCACGCCTTCAGGATAGTCTACATGCGAGCCTAATCTTATCGGATGTTCGATCTGACCACAGTTAATGTAAAACCCGGTGAGTCGCTCAACCAAGACGTTGGAGCCTTCCTTCGCTTCCAGATACTGGGATATTTTCTCTGTCAATTCATCAGCCCAAAAATCAATAAGAGTTTCTACTTCCTCTAGAGTAATTCTTTGCCCCTCACCTCGTATGGGAAAGCCGTCGTTATTTATAGGATCCAATAGATTATCCTCCCCGTCTTGTTGTACATTTAAATTTCGCACAATTAGAGTGACGTCTGGGTAAATTAGGAGGAATGGGTGTTGTGGGGAGAAAAGGGATCGAACCTCATTAATGAAAAAATCCCTGTGAATATACTCCTGGGGAGGTGTTAACATGTTCTGGTATGGAGAATGAAAGCCGGACATAGGTGCCGTTATAGTTATCAATTCGATCCAGCAGCTGAGGTTGAATTTCTAGGGCAGGTGGAGGAGAGGGGGGAAGAGGTGGCTGGGGTGATGGGATAGGGCTGGGAGGGGTGGGGGGTGGTGATAACCCACCCCCTCCGAGATGAATGGGTGAGACCGCTGGGTCAGCTATTACGCCAGACGGTGCTAACAAGTCAGAATTGACAGACGCTGGCGAGTCAAGGTCACGGTCTGCTGAGCTGTCGTCTGAGTCACTGTCTGAGATGAAAATGGTACGATTCTCACCACTGCTGCTGCTGCTGCTGTTGCTGCTGATGCTGCTGCTGCTGTTGCTGTCATAGCTGTCGCTGATTGATTGGGGTATGGGGCTGGGGGAGGAACGGGGTGTTGAGTGAGGGCGTGAACGAGTCCTCCCCTCCCTGTGAGAGCCGGAAGTGGCTACTGCCCGCCCTGCTGTGTCACTCTCACAACCACTGCTGCTGCAGCTGTCGCTGGATGCCAAATCTATGCACAGCGGTGTGTCGTCTGTAAAAAAAAGAAAACATATTATCTCTAGAAAGAATGAAGCATATATATATATATATCTCTAGAAAGAATGAAAGCGTATATATTATGAGGTATGGGAACAGACTAGGGGGGATTAATATGTTTAGGAAATAGACTGAAATCGGACAGTAATAACTTACTTATGTCCTGGTGAAGGGGTTGAGCAGGTGAGTGGGTATGAATTTGTAACATCGTGTTAACAGGATGAGATACGGTCTCGTAGCCCCTCATCTGTCGGGGTGGCAGACCTTGATGAAGGGGCTGTGACTCCTGGCGAGTGAGATGTGCTCTCCTTAGCTCAGTGTGTGAGGAATGGGGTATAGGCTCGATGACGTTGTTCTGTTCACTCCGTCGATTGAGATATGGATTATAAACTGAAATGGAACAAAATGATATTCAGCACGGGTGAATGGGGAAAAATATGTTTATTATGCATGTGTTCGCTTGCAAGTGGATGAAATACAGATACGAGAAGTATATTTTTATATGCTACCTACGTTTATGTGAAGTTTCATTCTGGCGATGACCTCCTCGCGGGGCAGGTGAGCAATAAGGACACTTCACGGTTTTGTAAACTGAAATTGGAAAGAACATATTTAACTGTGTGGAATGTAATAGCCCAAATGAGTTAATATTCTCACACTATAGTAGTTTACACGCGATATTTCACCTGTGGATGCCATAAAATGAACTGTGGAATATTAAATATGAATATCACTCACGGTTATCACAGAAAATCTGCTGACATCGCTTGCATTTGATGTCGTAATGTCCTAGGGGCGGTTTTTCACAGCTAGCGCATTGCAGCCGACACAGTTGATTCGGTGATGGAATATAAAACACTCCGCATTTCATGCATGCTGTAGAGCTTCGCCTTTCCATGACATGGAGCTGTATGACGCGTGTGTAGCGGATGAAGTCTCGCAGGGAACTGGCGGTGCGTTTGTGTGTGAGGGGAGCGAAATGCCCGGGTCAAAATGAGAAGTGATTGATGGGTGACAGGTGTGGGTCTGTCTGTCGTATGTGCCTCGCTCCCCTCCTTACCGGAATCCACAGTGTATGGAGAGTCGTCGTGGGATGAACATCTCCACTCTGAAGACAACGAAAACCCTTTAGACAAATGGCCCCCAGTTCCGCAGGGGAGTGAGCTCTCACTCTCTTACCCCTCAACACTTACGACTTCCTGTAAGGGAGCTAATGGACGTCCAGGCCTTCCTCTCAGGTATGGGAGTTCTCCTCTCCCCTCCCCAAACAACATATCCACTATGCTGGTTCCCCTCTCATCCTCTACTCACGATCATCAAACTATTATCATTAAGTCTATGACAATCTCCTTCCTCATATTCCACTCTTATCCTTGTATTTTCATACGTCTTCCCAGAAATTCCCTTTGTGTCTAGAGCGAGGGGCCGCACCTGCTCACCCGCCACTCAAGACCGCCACGCGCCAAACTTCCAGGAAATTCCCATCCCATACCCCTGTGACTAGACACCCGCGCTGCGACGACGACCGCGCGCGCACCACCTGGCACTCATCAACATGACTTACTCTCTTTCCCGACCACATACCCAAACACAGGACGCTCACACGCGTCCGAAACGCGCCAAACTTCCGGGAAAATCCCCCAAAACCCGTGAGGACTGCACCCCTGCGCGACACCTGCCAGGTGGCACTCACCAGAGTGCCACCTGGAAGCTGGTGCGCGCGGTCGTAGTCCTCAACTTCACTACTCTCGTAACGTTTGAGCATGGTGACATGGTACTTCTTCCTGGCAACATCGACGTCGAGCACGTAGTTTAATGAGTGCAAGCACTCCATTACCATGAATGGGCCCTTCCACTGAAGCAAGAGCTTGTTCCTGCTGGTGGGAAGTAACAAAAGTACCTTTTCACCTACACTGAACTTGCGTTCTTTTGCTTTTTTGTCGTATGTTTGCTTCTGGTACTCCTTTGCTTTCGCTAGCTATTCTCGGGCCAGCTGACAGGTGTTCTCCAGTCGTTCCCGCAGATCGATGATGTACTCGTACGTCTTCTTGGTTTCAGGGGTACAGTCATCGCCTTCCCACAGGTTCCTCAGTACCTGCAGAGGGCCTTTAACTGTGTGACTGTACAGAAGCTCGAAGGGTGAGAATCCTGTGCTAGTCTGTGGCACCTCCCTGTAGGCAAACAACAAAGTGTTGATATACCTGGGCCACTCCCGAGGCTCTTCGATGTACATTCTCTTCAACATCTTCTTAAGAGTGCTACTGAAGCGTTCTACCAAACCGTTTCCCATAGCATGATACGGCGTGGTGAGGGATGCTCTCGCTGTGAGCAGACGTCGGACTTGGTCCATCATCTCGCTGGTAAACTGTGTTCCTAGGTCGCTATGGATCCACTCAGGTATACCAAGGCGACTGAAAAAACCTACCAGGGCTTCAGCTACCGTTGTCGTCTCGATGTTGTTCAGGGCAGCTGTTTCAGGGTACCTTGTTGCGTGATCGTCCATGGTCAGGATGTACTTACTGCCGTCCGTTGCACTCGGTATGATCAGACCAACCAGATCAATGCTGACCAGCTTGAACGGCTGATCAATGATGGGGAAGGGCTGAAGCTTCCCGGGCTTCACCCGTCCTCGATCAGTGGTGCACTGACAGGTGTCACACGAGGGAGTTTAACGCTGTATTTCCCCAGTAATTCCTGGCCAGTAGAACACAGCTTGTATCCGCGCACTGGTCTTTGCGCGACCCATATTACCTCCCATTAATGCTTCGTGCCCCAAGCGGAACACAGCCAGTCTAAGCTCCTGTGGAACAACGAGTTGGTCCCAAGTGTCGTGGGGCGTCTCAACTCTGCGCACGAGTTTCCCATTATGGTGCAAGTACCAGTACTTGCGTTCCTGGTGTTGGAAAAAAAAATTCTCCTCAGCATACCTATGTATCTGGGCTTGTGTTGGGTCGCTCCCTTTGGCATCAATAAACTCCTTTGCAGACACTCCCTGGATGTCTCGTAATTTCAAAGGTTTTTCTGGGCGAATCGGCTTGTTGCTCTCTGACCTCGTGGTGACAGCTGCCACTAGCGAGTTACCTGTTAATGGAGTTGCTGTCTCTTCAACCAGGGGTTTTGCTTCTCTCTCCATTACTTCACAGCTTGCTTTCTCTACCTTTTTCTTCAGCTGGGTGAGGGTGTGGTCACTCCCTGTGATGTCACCCCCGAGCGAGTCACCCTTGGCATCAGCTGACTGAGGGCGGCTGCACTCCTCACTCTCCCCCGTTTTCTTCGAGGGAGGACTTGGGCAATCAGAGATTCCCGGGACATTCCCCAATAAGAGTCCATATACAGCATGTTCCTGTTGAACAGCACGAATTTTTCCTTTGATGTAAGGTGTTTCGACCCACACATACACCTCCACCATCTCCTTAGCATAGCCATTTGGGAATTTGACATAGATGTGTCTACCTGTCTCAGATCCTGGCTTTACTAGGCTTTTTCTTACCATGTGGGTAGTAGCGCCTTTGTCATGGAAGATTTTCGCCGATTTCCCGTTAACATTTCCGTCCACCACCTCAAGGGTCCAAGCTAGTGGATCCTTTCCAACGTTGGGATGTTTCTTACCACTGGAGCTCACACCTGCTATGTAACCTGACTTCGGTTTTACCTTGCAATCAGCTGCATGATGACCTGGCTTACCACAGCTGTAACACTTGTGCACATGCTTGTTGGAGGAGTTTCCCTGCTCCCCAGACACACTAGTCTTAGGCTTAGCTCCTTCGCCATTACCTGTAGCATGTTGCTTCTCATGCGGCTTCACCCCTTTCACCTGTCTCCTGGCCCCAGCCCACAGATCACCTTGCTTGGCCATAGACAGATTTGACACAACTTCCTGCTCTTTGAGCTTGACATGCAGAGACGATTTGCATGCTTCTAAAAACTGTTCGCGAATCATCAGTTGATAGAACTCCATTCTTCCAGGAGTAGTCTCTATGAGTTCACAGTAACGGTTTAGACTCGATTCTAACCGCTGTAACATTAGCACATACGTCTCCCCTTTTTGCAATTGAGCCCTACGGAAATTCTCTAGCATTCGGTCTGCAGTGATGCCAAAACCGTTCAGCAGCGCTGTTGTCAATGCCTCGTAATCTCCGCGCTGGTGTGGACCCAGACTGCGGTAGATAGTTAGTGCCCTACCCTTTAACAATGCACTAAGAGCGAGTGCCCACTTTGATCTTTCCCACCCGCAATCAGCGGCGTGACTGTCGAAACATCCATCGAGTCGCCCCTTTCATCAAAGTTAGCTAGTTTAGGTAGTTTGACAATCTTACCTTGTTCAACGTTAGTCTCTGTTGAACGACCACTTGTCTGGTCAGTCTGCCTCACTTGCAACTGCATGCGAGCTATGCTTCAGTACTCTCTCTGTTCTGCTGATCAGTCCAGCGTTTGTTTTCTCTCTCCTGCTGATCAGTCCAGAGTTTGCTTTCTCTGTCCTGCTGATCAGTCCAGAGTTTCATAGCTTGCTCTGCTACTTTATTCCCTTCGAATCCCAACCCCTTAACCTGGTCGCGGTATTCCTCTAAGGTGAATAATTGCGAGCCTGTAATACCTACTCTTTGAGCTGACGTCGTCCACAAGGACCTTTTGGGCAGAGATTCTTCCCCGTAGAATTTCCCCAACGAAGTATTTAAAGGGCTAGATTCCCGCGTGACTCCGTTTTCTTCCGCAGCGTGTGTGATACTAGTGACATCATTCTCAGTGACGTCACCCACAGGTGTCTCTACCTCCAAGTTGTCTCTCACTGGGGTCTCTCCCACTGTGTTATCTCTCACCAGGGTCTCACCACCGATAGCCTCATCCAGTATGATGAGACTCGTGCACGCCACCTCAGCACTACCCTGCATGTGTGCTTGTAGCCTCACCTCTTCCACGGCCCTCATGTGCTGCTCCACTCATTCCTTACACTCTTGCTCAGTAAGAGTGTCGTAGTCATCAGGTCTACGAGCGGTCAAGGCCAGGTGAAGATGCAGGTAGCGCTGTTTGAACTTGAACTCTCCACACTCAGACATACTGGTGGTGTGTGTACCTAACAGGACGTTAAACGTCCTCTAAATACTGCTCGTCACTTTTGAATTTTCAGAGAAATTTAAGTGCAAAACTTTACACTCTAGTTCATAGGTTCTAACTAAGCCAATCACGTTGGGCGCCAGATGTGGGGTTTTCTATTTTGCTTTCCCGACTGCAATGCATACGTCGCCAATGTACATGTGGCAGATGCTTCACGAAGCTGTCGGAATCAGCAGACAAAATACGAGAGCAACCGTACAGGGCCTAGGAGCAAGGTCGAGTTAGAGTCCTTGAGGGTCTCTTCTCAGACTAGCCTCACCTGGTCCTGGTCCACGTTGATCGTTGGAATCTCCTCAATGCTTGAAACCCTTTAAGGGACTCCTAGGGTCCTCATCACATTTATAGTTTAGTGAATTAGGCAACTCGGTGTTGGAGACACCTGGAGCTGTAGGCTTGAGTAAATAGTTGGCCGTATTCAGAAGTGGTTCAACGGAAACACCGCATAAAGCTAAACAGTAGTTTATTTACTAACTTAACCACTAATACAAAGGCTGCGTGATTTACTGTAGATTGGTGTCAGAAAAGCTATGGTTGCATTAGCGAGACTCTTGACGTCTGGCTTACCGATTCGGATCCATTCGTGGCAAAACACCTAACTTAACACAGTTGACAGCCAATCATTAACACGGCAAACCTAACTGCCGGTATGCAAAGGGATTATAAGAGTTCCAACCGGATATTCGGGTAATGCTGATAGGCAATAAATCACAATAATACTGTCAATGAGACAGGCAATAATCATGCACAATAATAATATCACACAATACTAAATGTGTGGTGTATGTGAAGCTCACATTCACAGACGAGTGTAATGTCGTGATACCACACAGATAAACACACATACACCGTCGGGGTGTCTTCACCTATACCTGTGTCAGGTATGAGAAGGTGAGCACTATGGTTGATCTCACAGATCAACACAGACAGACACAATAAAACAATGACAAGATCTTGTACCCACAGGTAGGCTCTCCTATTCACTCACTCACTCAGGCACATTTATGCAAGAACTCGTAGGTGGCCTGACAGCTGGTTCGCTAGGCGACAGGCTTTCCCACAAACCGTACTTGACACGGGGGTACTCACAGGAGGGCGCGCTGTATGTCAACAGACACACACACACACACACTACTGGCGATGAGTAAGGGTGGTGACGTCACGCAGTACAGTGAGGGCGGCGGCTGGCGGGCTACACGCTCAGGACAGAGTGGCGGCTGGTGGCGGCTGACTATATGGTACCATGCGGTACACTGTGGTAAAGTCACACACAGGTTACTTAGGCGGCGGTACTGCCTTCGTTCACTCTAGGTCACTCATAGACGATCTCTATTTGTCACCAGGGGTTACCTGATACCAGTCTGTTTTGCTCTGGTGAATTGTCACTAGCCTTCTGAGCAATATAGTCATGATCGCGATTCCGGGCGAGCGTTGGTATATCGAAAAGACGCTGAGTTTAACTTTTTTTTTTTTTAATTTTTATTTTTACATGCAGAGCATGCAAATTAAATACAATAAAAATACAGAATACATAAAAGAAAACAATAGACCACCGGCCAGAAGGGCCGACAGCAGAGCACAACAAAACAGCATAGCACAACAAAACACATACACAAGAAAACAATGAAAAATACAGCATACATCAAAGCACAAAACAGAATACAATGGCAATCCAACAATCACAGTACAAAACAACACCTCCAGAAAAACAAAACATACAACAAGAGGCATAGCAGGAAACAGAACCGTGCAAACACAATACTGTCCAAACAAAACATAAAGAACAAACACGTACAACAGGTAAAGCAACATAAAATCAATACATTAATAAAAAAACACACACCAAGCCATCCGCCCCGTAAACAAAAGGCGAGGCCAAAATAAACAATAACAATAAACACGCACACCTGAAAACAAATCAGGCATAAACACAACAACTAGCCTGAAGGACCAAGAATGCAACAACAAAGTACATCAAGAAACAAACAAATCAATACACAACCATACAAAGTCACTAAACACCGGCCTGAAGGGCCGACAACAAAAACACAAGAAAACAAAAGAAAAATACAACAAAACATCACAACACCACACCAAACACACAGACTACGAAAAGATCTCATACTTGTCCGGCCACTCTTCCGTTGGGAAGCGAATACAATACGCCTTCCAAAGTAACATAATGTCCTCCGAAACATGGTCACTATTGAGCGTACGAGGATCAGGCATTAACCCTGGCACACCTACAATAAAACACTTAGCCCGACGAATCCAGATGGTAGAAGGGCACCACGGATCAGGACGCACACGGTCAACAATATCAAAACTCAACGGATGGTCAGCATCAATCGCCACTCCGGAGGCCAAGATGAGAGGGAGTGGCACCTTCCCATGAGGCCGGGCAATGGGCAGCACACTGGGAGCCTCCTCAGCTGCCTCACAGGGCCCCTCGTCAACCACCGAACTTTGTACCTGCTGGGACCCCTCACGCTTGGCATCCTTTTTCAGCACCAGCTTCATGCCTCGGCTCGCACCAGGACCCACACCATCCACGCCTGTAGGAGCAACCACCTCCCACTGTGTAAAACCTTCTGCAGGAGAAAGAACAGGAGGTAAATTAGACGCACAACCATCGTCAACAGTAGACACATGGACATCAGCCACCATCAGCGTCGTAGAGCACGAAGCACCCGGAATCGCCACACCATCTCCCGAAGCTCCACCCGCGTCGTAGTCCTCCACATCAGCCCAAGCAGTAGAAGAGCGCCTAGAACGCTTGGGCACTGGCCGCACATCCTCACAGCCGGAGTCGGACCCAGAACCACGGCCCTCACGAACCGGGCGAACCAACGCCCGCCGCAGTACTGCAGCAGCCTCAACCACATGGGGAACTGGGCCGCACACAACAGGATGCTCCGCAGCCCCCCCAACACCCAGCACAGCCGGAACACCTGGCGAGGGTGCAGGACCAGGCGCAGCAGCAGGAGTCGAGGAAGACGCAGACGCACTCGGCTGAGGGACAACAAGCACCGGGAGCATGTCGGTTGACGCAAGAGGGGCTGCATCAGCAGCGACTGGGACCTGCTCCACTTCATCCCCGGAATCCACGCCCTGAGGGAGCGGCGGGAAATCCTCCTCCTGGAATAAGTTAACGGGTGCAGCAGGGGTCTCAGAGCACCAGGCAGCCTGATGCCCCAACTGGCCACACCGGAAACAAGTACGGGGCTGCCAGGCATAGTACACCCGAACGTAGTAGCCCAGCAGCCGGACAGAAGATGGGATATCCGACCGCAGACGCATACCTAATGTACGGACGTTCGTCTGCTTCCCAGCATACTTCCCCGAGGACAGCTTGTTCACCCGCACACTGATGACTACACCATACCTCCCGAAGAAGCACCGGAGAAGGTCTTCAGGGAACTCCAGGGGCGCACCGTGCACACTGACATATGTCAGGGCACCACTTCGGTCCGAGATCGTAACGGAGCCGGCGCCATCCGGCAACTGCAATGAACGCCCCTCGTTCCGCCGGAGGAAGTCCCGATACTCCTCCTCCCCCACGAACTTGACAATCACCCGGTGGGCCGTAACAAGCTCAACGCCATACACAGCTTCCACCGGGACACGAAGCATGTCGCACATAACTAACTCAATGGCCGGATAACCAGCCTTACACGAGAATTCCAGGCCCACGGAATTTACCCGCAACACAGGAGGAATGGCCAGGCCCCCCATGTCAAAACGGCCACGTCAGCACGCAGCCAGGCAGGCAACAACACTGGACAGGGAGGGTAAGAGACCCCCACACCCCCTGCCGGCGAAAACTGCAACCTCCCCAAACTGCCGGAGTGGTCAGACGACACGTCTTCACCCTACAGCTGCTCAGGTGGAACTCCACGCTGAGTTTAACTTGACGGTGAGGAATAGACGGTGTTCTTCTGTCTATTGGCCGATAGACAGAACAGCACACGTCCTCTATACACAGGCTCCTTCACGTGAATGCTCTTGCCAGAGGCTGTAGGGCATCTCGTGGGACACACACAAGGGATTACAATTGACCAATGGCATTGCAGCAAAAGAGCTGGAACCAATCATATTGATCGTTCCATGATCAGTAACAGAGGTGACGTCATGAACACGTCACGACCACGTCACAGTTGTTATTCTCCATTCCGCCGGTTGAGGCTGACTCCAGAGGTCAGTCTGTTGCCTCGCTGGCAATCCCTCTGTCTCCCACGTGTCGCACCACCAAATGTACTCTCTGACCCTATGGCCAGTATGCTTAACTTCCCTGTATCTACTTCCTGCCTGGACATACGGCGGCCTCCGTATTATAAACGTATTCCTGGTTAGGTGGACATCCTGGAGATACCCAACATGGCAGTTTACTATCCAGGGTTAACAGAGATAGGGCTTGTGCACGATATCTGTACACTGTGCACTGCAATGAGCCATTCAAGTCAGCTGTGGGAGAGTCCTGAAAGATCATCCTCTCACAACCAGTAAGAATGCTAGCCAGCGACCAAGACAGGGTAAATATTAAGTAAATCCTATCCTATAAATTACTCAATGAATTGACAATATTTCCCCTGATATAGCTGTCATATAGGTTATCACTATTATTGTGTGCCCTTTGACAGGTGTAACTGAAGGAGAAGAAGAAGCAGAAGGGCATTTACCCAGTACCCCAGTAACACTTGATGACGCTAGCCTAACAGAGCATTATTTGGTGTGATCATCCATGTTCATAACTGGTGGACAAGGCCCACTGCAATACTGATAAGGCCTCCCGATTTAATTACTAATATATGAAGTCTAATACTGTAGTGAATGTCTGCTAATCAATAATTTTTATTGATAACTATATATATAAACCATGAACCCCCCAGAATGTGTAACGAAGCGATTTGTTGGATTTTTTAAAATTATACAGTCCACTTTAAACATTTTAGTTTACTAGCGAAAAATATAAATTAACGTAAAATATAAATTACAATATAAATTAATATAAACTAAATAAATATAAATCTCAAAGGTCATTTTTCCCATATTTGTGGTCTCAATCGAACCGGATGAACCAGAGTTAGCCAATGGTTCATTAAATCTAAAAACACTGGTTTTCAGTTCTCCATATTAATGGTCAATTTCGACCCGGATCATGAATAATGGTCCACAACGAACCGGAAGTTCTACACTGGTCCATCAAATTAAATAAACTAGTGCAATAAATGTGACAATATACATTAGCAGTTAGTGACCGGTGGCGTAAGTCCTTCAGAAGCTCACGACCCCCTCAAGGGGTTCACGGAGTAACACCATAACACCCACCAATTTTGTGACATTCTATATTCGTGGAGTGACAGCACTTAAATTAATACCAGCCAAATTACTAGTTGCCTCCTCGCAGAGTTTATCCACGAATTTTGTAGTGTTTAATTTCGTGAAAGGTCATTAATAACAGACATAATACTTCTTGATAATACTAGAAGTTGATAAGAGGTTAACAGCACCAATTGTGTATATACTTTCTCTTGAATATTGCACTAGTCCCATATTAACATTGACTTGTTGAACTAATTATTGTACATTCTAGTCCCATTTAATACCATAGTCTATTTGTACTATATTGAACAGCTAGCACCATTAATTAATGGTACAGACCCTATTTTGGGTGTGAGTTATACTAGCACGAGTTGTGATGTGTGTATATATAATTATTTACCTACTAGCGGTACCCGGCCACGCGTTGCTGTGGCTCAGCAATGCGTGGTTGTTACAGAGCCAGAGTATCCTTCCCCCGTTTCCCCCAACCTTTACCCCATCCCCCGTTCCCCTATCCTCCCCACCATTCTTCCCTCCCCAGTCCTCTCGTCCTCCCAACCATTCCCTATTCTCCCTCCCCCTCGTCCTCCCAACCATTCCCCCTCCCAGTCCCCTTCGTCCTCCCCATCATCCCTCACTCCCCTGTCCCCTTGTCCTCCCCACCATTCTCCACTCCCCTGTCCCCTCATCCTTACCATCCCCTACACTCCCATCTCCTCGTCCTCCCCACCATTACCACTTCCTCATCTCCTCATCCTCCCCACCATCCCCCACCCCCTATCCCCTCATCCTCCCCACCATTCCCCACAGCCCTTTCCCTTTGTCCTCCCCACCATTCTCCACTCCTCCGTCCCCTCGTCTTCACCATTCCCCACTCCCAAATGGTCTGTAGTTCCCATCAGAAAAATGGGAACATCAAATGATTTGATGTTCCCATCACAGATAAATAAGAACAGTTAAAAAAACGAAATGAAAAACAATGAAAAAATAAAAGAAATTAAACAATACTCAGAAAATGAAAGATAGGGTAAATAACAAAGCTCAATTCCAATGCAATGTCACACAAAATAATTAATTAAATCAAAATGAAAATAAATCGAAATCTATGAAAATTCAATTTATCATTGGAAACATTGAAATGGAATTGTAACATATTTAGTATAGGGTGTGTTGCTCTTAAGTGCAACAGATGGCGATGTTTAAAGAAAAATGTTTTTACCTGTCACAGGAGTGGCATATATATATAGTAGGTATATAAAAACATGCGCGTATTCAAATGGAACGTTGTGTCAAAATTTCAAAACAATCGATGAAGAACTTTCGGAGATTACAGCATTTGTTGCCTTACATACAACAGATGGCACTGTTTAAAAAAAAAGTTTTTACCTGTCACAGGTGTGGCATTTATTTAGTCGGTATATAAAAACATGCGCATATTCGAATGCAACGTTGTGTCAAAATTTAAAAGCAATCGGTAAAGAGGTTTTCGAGATTTCCCTCACATGAAAAACACAGTTTTTCAAAAAAGCTTTTACCTGTCACAGACGTGACATTTATATAGTATGTACATACAAACACGCCCGTATGCGAATGGAAAGTTGTGTCAAAATTTTAAAGTAATTGGTGAAGAACTTTCAGAGATTAGTGATTTTGTAGAAACGAACATTTACATTTTTATTTATATAGATAATCATTGCATCTTTGGGTGTTAATTAATGTCTACACCAACCAGGGGTGATTTTGATGAGCTAACCTGATGGTACTTCCAGTGACACTGTTACCACACAAATCATTTGTATGATTATTTATATATGTTAATTTAAGTGGTAACCTCCTAGTAGGTAGGATTATAGCCTAGTGAATTACAAATTTTACCCTAGGCTGTTACAATCAGTGTTTGTTCACAGTTTATGAACTAATTCCCTATTTCTTTCATTACGAAAGTATGGAGCAAAAAAATAAAACAGAATTCAGCAGCTAGTACAACACACGAAATGTCTAGTAACAGTACGTTGTACCACAGGTCATTTGTGAGTCACAAAGGACATGTGACTAGGCAACTGAAAAAGTGTGATCAATTGATCCAGTCAAATGTGATACTTAAAGTACATGAAAACCACAAAGAGGTGGATAAACAAAAAAATACAAAGAACTACCGAGGCTGGGAATAACTATCATCAAAGCCTCATTCAACAAAATGCTGATCTAGACAAACTAGACACCTTCCATGCCGAAACGGAACAATATGGAGAATGTCCAAGATCATCTGGATAATTTAATACAGTTTTTAGAACAATTAAATATAAACTCTGTCTCGCAAAATGCTCTAACAACAAGTGGAGCTAATACATCTGAACCCAACAATGAAGTTCGTCTACCTGCCATTGATTTACCTCAATTTCATGGCAGAGAAGAAAACTTCGAATGTTACCGGAACATGTTCGATTTATTTGTGAATTCTAAAAGTTCTAGTAACAAAACAAAGAAATACCTTTATTTATGGAGTACACTTAAGGGAGAAGCAAAGGCAGTTATTGATCATCTGATTCCGAGTGATGACGACTACGATACTGCCATACAGTTGTTAGAGGTAAACTATAGTAACCATGAGGTTGCTATATCTAACCTCTACTATCGACGTAAAGCAATACTAACACCAACACCAGAAACAACAGCTGAAGCTATTCAAGAATTTAGACTCCAAGTGGAGTCTTTAGTCAAAGCTTTTGTTGCCAAGGCAGATGTTCCTAAAACAGATTGGGTGTTAAAATTAGAGATTCAGAGTAACTTTCCCAGAGAAATTCTAGCATCCATCTGTTCTCATTATCAGACAGACATCCTCACCCTGGATGAAATATTTGATGGGTTAAGGATGACGGTGAACCGAATGAGAGCCCCATGAGACAATGGTACCAACAGAGAGTTCTTCAACTGACAAGTCTAAACCGACGATGTCCGTGGAGTACCCAAGTAATAATAACCAAACAAAAAGTACAAAAAGTACTCCAACTAAATTTAAACAAGCTATTTCCACATCAAAATGGAACCAAGGCAATGTGGACAACTGTGCAGTAGGACACTACAAGCCTATGGTTACTGTGTTATCCAAGTCGGTGACTCCAAAGGGTGCTGTAGGCTATGGAACATGTTTGTTCTGCCAGGAGAAATATTCAATGTACCACTGCACCAATTTTCCTGATCGATACGCCCGTGTGTGAGATTTTTTTCTTTGACAGGTTATTAAAAGAATTAAGTCCTATTGATGTTACGTTAATCACAACTACCTCGCAAGAGAGGCAGACCTTAAACAGCAAGAGCTGCCAGTGGCAGATATTTAATCTTAAAGCCTAAGATCATAGGACCGCGGGAGCAAACCGCCAGGCGAAACCACTCAGGTAACACCTGTCACTTAGGTCGCTGGCTCCTCCTAGTTGACAACTAATAAAGGGTAGCCGACGGATTCTCACTTCTTATTTATAGAAGTGTGGTGCTGTGCAATGGTCTCGAGCTTTAGATACAGACTTAATATGAACATAAGCAGGCAAAGCGTTGCAGAACATGAAATGTGGGGCAGTAATATCGGAAGGTTTGACGTAAACGACCGTTTTCTATAACAAAACAATTTATTCACAAAACAAGACTAAAACTACTATACAGTGAATTTACGTTACTTTACTGTCACTCCAGTGGCACATTAAAGATCAGCTAATCAACAGCCTGATGGACCCACGGTCTCCTTATCCCGTCGTCGCTGACTGAACAATGACACTAACTGAACACAGTGGTGCCCACTGGTGACGCAAGCTTGCAATCAATATTGTCACGGCTTCACGGTGACCAATACTATAATCACAAAAACTTGACTGGCGCTCGCTGCCCTCAACGAGGTTCCAAGTAACAAGGCGGTTAATCCAAGAATGATAACCCCTTATACAAATCTTACGTTAACACTTGTCTCTCAGGACAATCAAAACAAAAGTTACTCTAATTGAATTTAAACAATTACGTTAACACACACGTGTCTCAACGACACTTAAATGGCATCAATAACTCGTAAATCAATTAATTACATCAACATGAAAGTCAAGCATTCGGTGAGTAATTCCCAATTAATTACTGAATACAACAGCCTATTAATTCAGACGAGTATTGATAAAGCCTACTGTCTCTCAACTGACAGTTCACTTCCGGTCTTACGACAAGATTACCTTAACGAGGGTAGACTGAATGGGGTGAGAATAGCTTGAGCTACCTCATCCCTTTGTGTGTATTTTACCTCAATAAACTTATTTCAATTTCAATTCAATTTCAACGAGGGTAGACTACTGTACCACACACAATGTTCCAATACTCCGTGTAAACAACATCAACACCTGGTGAATTCACTAAGTGGCGATTACTAATTCTCTCTAATTAGCTACGAGTGCTTAATCACTCTGTCTGCAGACAGATCTGATCAGTCCAACGAATTACAGCAGCTTAATTACAGCGCAATTGACTCCGATCATAACAGACCGTCAACCCCTTACGTTAATCATTCAATTAACGACAGCTCGTTAAATCGTTAACACTACGTTAGTCTTCACTTGACAATTCCTCCACTGCGTGAACTTCACTGTGACTGTTGCCTTTACACGTCTCTACGTTAATCACAACAATGTTCAACGAACAAGTGAACTCGTTAAGTAAATCGTGACCCCCGGTGACGTTAACTGACTTTAATTCTCACGGAATCCTTCACAGTACACAACGCCTTCCACCAAGGTCAAACTTGTCTACGGTTTACACACGGTACAACACAATACATCACAGTACAACACAGTACATCCTTGCCACTCACGGCAAAACTTGTAAATGACTTCCCCCAGTAAATTATCCACCAATAATTCACACTTTACCACAACACAACAGTAAAATATATAACCAAGGGAAATCTCCCTGTTACCACTTTTCACTGCTGAAAAAGGGAATCAAATTACAGCGAATACATACACGGCAAATAGAAAAATAGAAGCAAATAACTCACTTTACTCTACCTCTGAATGTGTCACTAGGTGTCTTCACACACGTCACAAATCACAGTTGGGCCCAACCTCAACTTTATTACGGCAAACAGGGTAGACTCAGACGTCTCCAATTCCCATTCACCTCACCAGGTGGTCACAGGGACAAAGGACAGACGGAACACTGGGGGCGAACCCAGCTTCAGAGTTTTATTACCCAAACGGAAACAGTGTACTTACATCAAACATGCGGGGCCCGCAACCTTCTTTCACACATATACCCGTCAATCACACTCCCACTGCTGCTTCTGGATGATGACGTAGGCGTCCTCACTTCCTACACGTGGTCAGGTGGAGCACAGGGTCCTAGACCACGGGGTTAGCTCCACACACACAGAGACCAGGATGGCGCAGACACACCGGCACAGGCAGGCCAAGGTTAGCGCACAACAGCAGGGATGCGGTACCATGCCCCTTCCACTTGACACGGTACCCCAGGATACGACAGTACACGGTGTTACACGGTACACGAGACCCGAGACGGAGTCCTTCACTGTTCCTCAGAATTAGAACTTTAAGGTTTCTCTCATAACACTGAAACCCTCTCTTGCACGTCTCCCAGCAGTATCTTCAAGCACAGATACGATAGACGACGGATGTCGCTTTTGTAGCCCGATAATTAACGCCTCACTCAGTCCAGTTCCTCTAAGATGGCGTCCCACAATTACGGGGCTAGATGACAAGTTCACACGGTTCGATACAAGCCCCTTTCCGATTACCGGATTCTTACGGACGGCACACGGAAAGATAGCAAGATGTAGGCGTGACTTGAGTAACGTTGCAGGCGGTATTTCCCGATGCTTGGCCTAGCACGGGAAATGTCGTCCACCCCAAGCAACGTCCTAGGTAAGAATATCTTTTCCCACCAACACTATGCCTGGGGTACCATGCGGTACCCCTCAGCGTCTTGGCCAATCATGGTTCAGCATTCCTGAGGCCCAAGAGCCTCAGCAAATGGCATACCTGCCCCATGACGCTACCCCCTCTCTCACGAGGTGGACACGTGATAGGGGGGGTGGTCTATGGCCATTAACCCCCCATACCTCCCTCTCTACACTTGACTTGTACAAAAATTTCCCTGGAATCAACTCCCTCCTGTAATTTCCTTCACAGACCTGATACAGCGATCAGAATGACATCAATGGCTAGCAAATGTTATGGGCTGTCCAACGACACCCAACAAGACTGTGGAAAAGTTTTATACGGAAAGTTGAATCACGGTGCACATCACTGGTGCACTATGCAATTTCGTACTTAATTCAGTGCACGAGAGAGCAGGGAAAATATGTCCCCTGACATCCGTGTCAAGCAACTCAAAGAGTTGCAAAATTGCACGAAGAGCCTCAGGAAATACAACTTCCTTGACTGTGGAACCAATTACACACCTGTATTAGGCGTAACAAGGGTCAGCACCATGCAGCATTGTGCGGAGACACCAAAATACAGTCTCCAAACCCCAAGGTGTAAGATAACATTCCTACCACAGTACAGTACTGCAAGGTGCGACAGAAAATCAGTGTCCTATCAACAAAGACCAAAAATACTGTGACTTTGCCCACTGTCCAAATTACCAACCAGAATAAGTAGGCCAAGATCCATACCCCGTGGGGTTGTTTTACCAAGGGTCCCAGAGAACATTTGTCACTGAAAGGGTGGCAGATGATCTACAATTAAAGCATGTAAAACAGGTGACATTGAATATTTTTGGGTTCCTAGCTGATACAGGACCTCAAGTCTACCAGGTGGTGCAACCACCAGTACGATTAGGCAACTACACCTGTCAAGTACAAGCCATTGTTGTGGACCCAATTCCAGCAGACCTGCATGCACAAGGTCTGGGAGTTACTAGCAAATTCCTGAGAAATTGGCAGATAAAATTAAGTCTGTTCACCTCACCGACATCGGACTCCATGTAGGTGCAGACTACTACCACCAATTCATCACTAGTCCAACTAAATATCAGGGCATAAACATGTTAAATTCTGCAGAAGGCAAATTACTCATAGGCTCAGTATTAAGCCTGAGGAGACCTATGCTTGCAGACAAACAATACCAATAGTAATCTAAATTTGTCAGTTGATTATACAACTCCAGTAGCATTATACTAAGGAGAATACAGCTGACTATATCAACAGAGGTTGATTTTGATATCATCTTTAAAAGCTGAAGATGTGTTCATGAGGCCTCAGTAGCAAATTAGTGAAAAGTAGCCTAAAACAGCTACAAGTCACTGTGATCAATGTCACTGAACCCACTGCAGTCTTAGAATCCTACTTGACTTTAATGATTGAGTATTCAGTCCTCAGAATCAACTAACCAAATTAAAATCCAATTTGTCACCCAAATAAACTCCAGCAAATAAGCACAAGGGAGCATGATTGACTATATAAATCCTTTGACTGATTTTTATACATTTATTATTTAATTGAGATGTATTCCATGGGCTTCAGTGTTTGCATATCAGTGACCAGTTACCTGAACAAGCTTCAAGTCAATACAACTAATGTCACTGATCCTACTGCAGTCCCAGAATAATACTTGACTGTAGTAATTGATTATATTCAGTGCTCCGAGTTAAATAAAATGTAATTAGGCTATAAATTTAGCCTCACAAGAGTTAGCATGGAAATTAAATCGTCTAAAACTTCCAACCCCCTGCAATTTTAGTAACGGACATCCGTCCTGTACTAAGTGACCACACCAGTGTGATTACTAACTACTAACATCAAATTAATCTAATAATTCTGAGGAGGAGTGTCAGTGTTCATCAGTTCTAAGTATTGAACTTCAACCCGTGTTCAAGCCACCCCACCCCCCAGAATTATGTCATAAAAAACTGACACCATTTACTAACATTTAATACAATAGGCAGATAATATTGCTGCTGGGATTGTACTAACAAATTAACTCATAGAAAACGAGAGTCCAGTGGAAGCTTCCCAGAAGAAAATTTGGATATCATTGCCACGTTGTTATTAAATTCACCATCTATATTAATAGGAAGTCATCTTAATACTTCAGTGTCTTGACTGTAAACATCATAAAAACATTTCCCTTGAACCAACTTAATTATCAATACAAAAATAGATTAAATGTGGGCCCTCTATCAACTTCTTGATAAAATGTATCTGGAAAACAGGGAATGCAGTCAGTGAGAGAGAGGAGCCAGTCAGTCGCCATTTTAATTTAACAACAGTCGCTGAGCCAAATCTGGCTCCCATAGTTTTCTCCCTTGGACAACAGTGTTACGGGACTAATAGTGTTCCGTCATTAACACACTCTACGTCTACTATAATGGAAGTGTTCTAGCCGAAACCTGTTATAAATCCCCACATTCCTGGCCAGTCGTGTAGGTAGATTAGGGTGACCTGGTGAGAATGCTAGCCAGCGACCACGACAGGATAAATATTAAGTAAATCCTATCTTACAAATTACTCAATGAATTGACAATATTTCCCCTGATATAGCTGTCATATAGGTTATCACTATTATTGTGTGCCCTTTGACAGGTGTAACTGAAGGAGAAGAAGAAGCAGAAGGGCATTTACCCAGTACCCCAGTAACACTTGATGACGCTAGCCTAACAGAGCATTATTTGGTGTGATCATCCATGTTCATAACTGGTGGACAAGGCCCACTGAAATACTGATAAGGCCTCCCGATTTAATTACTAATATATGAAGTCTAATACTGTAGTGAATGTCCACTAATCAATAATTTATATTCATAACTAAATATATAAACAATGAACCCCCAGAATGTGTAAGGAAGCGATTTGTGGGATATTTAAATCATACAGTCCACTTAAACAACATAGTTTACTATTGAAAATTATAAATTAATGTAAAATAAAACCTTACTATATAAATTATTATAAAATAAAAACTTACTATATAAATTAAATATAAACTAAATAAATATAAATCTCACAAGTCATTTTCCCCCCATAGTGAGCACTCACAGAGTGAAGTGTGTTCTCTCAGTGTTCAGTTGACAGTACGAGTGATGAGTACTCACATTAAACTGACGTCTTTGACGCTATATAAGGACATAGCAGTTCATCATGACGTTACTCATTCTGTTCAACGAGTCAAACTCATCCTGATCAGCGAGTCATACTCAATCTGCTCAAGGAGTCATACTCATCCTAATCAACGAGTCCAACTCATCCTGATCAACGAGTCATACTCATCATACACAAGCATGAAGCACTGTCAGGGATAATTTTGTTTTTCATTGGGATGTATTATGGTTGTAAAAAGATTATTATCTTTATTATGTATAGTTTGATAAAAAAGTTTAGAAAACCTGAATGGCACTTTGTACAGCACGGGAGTCGCTCTACATGTCACGTGATCAAAGGTAACCAATGGGAGGAGACCAGTGACGTCACTCACCTACTCTAGATTAAATAGCTGTTTGTCCATTGTTATCATGGCGTTACGGAGACCGGCCATGGAGCCCCAGCGCTCTCTTGACACTAGGGCCCTGCTAGTACACAGGACACACCCATAACACTTAGGGCCCCAGCTTGTACACAGGACACACGCATGACACTAGAGCCCCAGCTTGTACACAGGACACACCCATGACACTAGAGCCCCAGCTTGTACACAGGACACAGCCATGACACTAGAGCCCTGCTTGTACACAGGACACACTATGACACTAGAGCCCTGCTTGTACACAGGACACAGCCATGACACTACAGCCCTGCTTGTACACAGGACACAGCCACGACACTAGAGCCCTGCTTGTACACAGGACATAGCCATGACACTAGAGCCCTGCTTGTACACAGGACACACCCATGACACTAGAGCCCTGCATGCACACAGGACACACGCATGACACTTGAGCCCCAGCTTGTACACAGAGGTTATCTTGAGATGATTTGAGATGTCTTGAGACATCTCAAATCAGGACACAGCCATGAGATCTCAGCCGTGAGACACAGGACACAGCCATGACACTAGAGCCCTGCTTGCACACAGGACACACCCATGACACTAGAGCTCTGCTAGCACACAGGACACACGCATGACACTAGAGTTCTGCTTGTACACAGGACTCAGTCATGACACTAGCGCCCTGCTTGTACACATGACACCAATGACACTAGAGCCCTGCTTGTACACAGGACACACCCATGACACTAGAGCCCTGCTTGTACACAGGGCTCAGCCATGACACTAGAGCCCTGCTTGTACACAGGACACACCCATGACACTAGAGCCCTGCTTGTACACAGGACACACCCATGACACTAGAGCCCCAGCTTGTACACAGGACACAGCCATGACACTAGAGCCCTGCTTGTACACAGGACTCAGTCATGACACTAGAGCCCTGCCTGTACACAGGACTCAGTCATGACACTAGAGCCCTGCCTGTATTCAGGACACAGCCATGACACTAGAGCCCTGCTTGTACACAGGACACACCCATGACACTAGAGCCCTGCTTGTACACAGGACACAGCCATGACACTAGAGCCCTGCTTGTACACAGGGCTCAGCCATGACACTAGAGCCCTGCTTGTACACAGGACTCAGTCATGACACTAGCGCCCTGCTTGTACACAGGACACAGCCATGACACTAGAGCCCTGCTTGTACACAGGACTCAGTCATGACACTAGAGCCCTGCCTGTACACAGGACTCAGTCATGACACTAGAGCCCTGCCTGTATTCAGGACACAGCCATGACACTAGAGCCCTGCTTGTACACAGGACACAGCCATGACACTAGAGCCCTGCTTGTACACAGGACACAGCCATGACACTAGAGCCCTGCTTGTACACAGGGCTCAGCCATGACACTAGAGCCCTGCTTGTACACAGGACTCAGTCATGACACTAGCGCCCTGCTTGTACACAGGACACAGCTATGACACTAGAGCCCTGCTTGTACACAGGACACACCCATGACACTAGAGCCCTGCTTGTACACAGGACACAGCCATGACACTAGAGCCCTGCTTGTACACAGGACACACCATGACACTAGAGCCCTGCTTGTACACAGGACACACGCATGACACTAGAGCCCTGCTTGTACACAGGACACACCATGACACTAGAGCCCTGCTTGTACACAGGACACACCCATGACACTAGAGCCCTGCTTGTACACAGGACACACGCATGACACTAGAGCCCTGCTTGTACACAGGACACACCCATGACACTAGAGCCCTGCTTGTACACAGGACACAGCCATGGCACTAGATCCCTGCTTGTACACAGGACACACCATGACACTAGAGCCCTGCTTGTACACAGGACACACCCATGACACTAGAGCCCTGCTTGTACACAGGACACACCATGACACTAGAGCCCTGCTTGTACACAGGACACACCCATGACACTAGAGCCCTGCTTGTACACAGGACACAGCCATGGCACTAGATCCCTGCTTGTACACAGGACACAACCATGACACTAGAGCCCTGCTTGTACACAGGACACACCATGACACTAGAGCCCTGCTTGTACACAGGACACACCCATGACACTAGAGCCCTGCTTGTACACAGGACACAACCATGACACTAGAGCCCTGCTTGTACACAGGACACAACCATGACACTAGAGCCCTGCTTGTACACAGGACACACCATGACACTAGAGCCCTGCTTGTACACAGGACACACCCAACTTTAGAGCAGCATCTCTAATTGATACAGGAGTGTCTGAGGGCCTTCACCCAACATCTTCAGTGGACGGAAGGTTGTTGGAGGGCAGTCAAGTGAGTGTTAATGCTCAACAGGAAGTTACATCAACCGTTACAGAGGTGTGCGGGAGCCCCGTCCTGTAAATTACCGTTACAGAGGTGTGTGGGAGCCCCGTCCTGTAACATCAACCGTTACAGAGGTGTGTGGGAGCCCCGTTCTGTAACCAACAGCATTTCAACGGAAGCCTACGTCGAGAATATGCTGTTCTATTATTGACGTCAGTTTAAACGCATTGTGAGTACGTCTTGAATTAATGAACGATCTTCAAGGAGAAGCACCACGAAGCTATTGATTGGTTTTAACAGAAGAACGCGACAGAGTGGAACCGGTTGTTCATTGTGAACAGCATCAGGCGGTTGTCTGAGTATATCTTATAGGCAGCGGGTTGAGGAACTGTGCAAGTTATTGATAAGTGAAGTGAACCCATCATGCCTGTCTCCTGTCTCTCTGTGAGGGAATGGGTGCACCATCAAAACCTTCTACTGGTGCACGTGCACGTGACGCTTGCGGTGCACTGGAGCACGTGAATAGCCGTGCACCCGGACTAGATTTGGCAACCCGTACCCGAAACATTCCGTGTTTAGGCTCGCTGGAGAGCCTAGGTCATCAGCATTCCAGATATGTTACAATGGCCGTTGTATCGCATTTGTGGAAATAGGGCGAGTAGCAACTTTTATTAGCGGGATAGCGTGAGGCCTGAGCAAACCGCCACCTGCTCCGTCACCATGGCAATCCCCGGGCGGCCATCTTGGAGGCCATCCTTGAGGGCCAAGAATCTTGTCTGTGATTGACCAAGGAGGTAGGCCGCTGTATGCATTTCTTTGATTGGTTCATTTGAGGAGAACCGGGAAGCCGACACCTTGCCTGCCTCTAGCCACATGGTATCATCCTGCATCCAGCCATCACCTGTGTTAGACGTAATCTCTGCTCAGTCGGTCAGCTGAGTAAAGGTGTCGTTGGCGGTAGCTCCTAATACATCTTCGTTTTCCACCAACATCAACGGGAGTCCATGGGAACGAGCAGAATCCAGGAACTCGTCGTATTTGCGTGTGATAGCAAGGGAGTGTAGTAATCAGAGCGTGAGAAGTGGGTAAAAAGTTCATACGAACAGGTGCAACAGACTCGTAAGTCCCCATCTCAGTTCACTCAGACTATCTGATCTCCTGCTAGTGTCTTGTAGCAGTGGAGTGATCTTGGAATATCTTGCCAGTGTTCAGGGCAGTTTTCCCAAAGAAATTCATGGGAATTTCGAAAGACATTGTCGTTTATAGTGTTTTGGCGCCATTTTGACAAACGCAACACATCGTCCCGAGCCAGGTACGAAGCCGTCCGAGTGAGGGTGTGTACGAAACGGACCTAGTGGGGAGAGACTCCGCGCCCGGCTACCGCCTAAGCCTAGCCGCAGCCTAGTGAGGGCGTAGCCATCAATTACAGTGTGTGAGTGCATGGTAGGAGTCGCGTGAAAGGGCCAGGCTGTATAAATGAGTAAGTACTCCCATGTGTGTATTTGGTGATTATTATCTCTAAGCCTGAATTCGAGGTCAGCTGTTCCGCCCGCATTATCTCTACTAAACACCTTAGAGGTCAAGGGAAGCGCGGGGCGTGTGAGATTTTCACCCCTAGTGACGTCTTGTCAGTCAAGAGACGACTTGATCTGTTCTGTGCAGACGTACAGGTGTGTGTGTGTGTGTGGGTACACACGGGAACACATTATACTGAGTTATTAGACTGAGGACCGTGTGGGTCGTCCTAGTGTGTTTTATATTCCATTCCGGTGGGATTTCATGTATTTACATTTTCTATGGAGGGATTGTTATTGTTGTGTTCCATGTCCGTGTATTCTTTTGCAGGAGAGGAGTCCAGTTCCGGCCATCCGTGCAGGGTAGTGTGTCAGTGTGGTATCGTCGGGGATTTCCTGGCATTTGATTATTGCGGAGTAATACCAGTGGGTATTCTTACACAAGTGTTGTGTTCCAGGGCTGTGATAAATGTGATTATATATATACTTATGTGGCTGACCTAGTTAAAGACATTTTGGTAGGCTTATGTTGAAGTGTGAGCCACGTGGCGGTCAGGAATGACATCTGAGAGCTCGGTCGAGTAACGTAATTCACGGGAGTAATTATCGATCCGTGGGATCGCTAATCACTTGCCAAAGGTGATCAGGAGAGTGTTATCTCCTTAGTGTTTCCCATTAGCGTTTGATAGTTGAAGGCTACAGGTGGTCAGCAGGTACGACATACATAATTGTAGTGTCACGAAGCCTAGTGTGTCATTACTGTGATTGCAGTAATTGGTTATTGCAACTGGGTTGCAAAGTGTTGAGCCGTGTTCTATGTAGAAATAAGAGCACCGTGTGCCATTGCAACCGGGTAGTAAATTGTTGGGCCGTGTTCTAATAAGTGAATTAGAGCACCCTGTGTGCTGTTATTGCAAAGGGGTTGTAAACTATTGGGCTGTGATTGTTATTAGTGTTGATCAATCACCGTGTGTGTTATTGTAGTTCAGTGAATTGTATGGGCCGTGTTCTAGTGGATTAGAGCACCGAGTGTTATTTACTGGTGTTCTGCAGTAATTGTTATTGCAACCGGATTGTATCATTTAAATCACCGAGTGTTGTGATTTATTGTGTCGTGGGTGAACTCGTCATTGGGACAAGTACTTGCTGTTATATTTTCCTGTGTATTTGGTTGTCATCGAAGTCCAGTAGTCAGTGAACGTTGATTGAGAGGCATTTACTGTAACGTAACCTTGGTTACGTTACAGTAAATGCCTCTCGTAACGTTCTCTCTATTGCTTATAGAGAAATTGTTCTAAAACAATTTGAGTGACGTAAGATACGTTAGGGTTATTTATTTTCCAAGAAACAGCTACTTTAGTCGGTTAGGGAGCCGAGCCAAGCCAGGCAAGTATTGTTGGAATTCAGAGAGGGCCGAAGTCTTACATTTTAGTACTGTCTGTTGCAAATTATCGGTCAGTTGGACCGGTAATTAACGGGTTGACGGAAGTCAAGGTAATTAACTCCAATCAGGGTTGATCGACTCACACGAAGGCTCCATTGTTTCATTAATGTAACGTCCTTTATTAATATCTGTCAGTGGACAGGTAATTGGATTGACTCTTGGGAGAGTAACGCCATTGTAAAGTAACGTAGACGTAGTGATTAGTTATCGGTCCTTGGGATTGTGTACTTTTTTTATTGATATAAAAAGCCAAAAAATACAAGCACATAACAAGGAAAGAACAGAAGAAAAAAATAACAAAATCACATGGCACAGGAAAGAGACAAATCAAATATAAAAAGCAAAAAGAACATCACCAAAACAAGAATATAAAGACATAATACAGAGGAGCATAAGAACACGCAAAAGGCATGTGCCACACACCATAAAACAGGCATAAATAATAAATTAGGTACATAGCAAAGGAAGAGGCCCACACAGGAGCCAGGAAAGAAACACAAAACACACAGAGGGACACAAGCAAAGAAACTGCACAAAATACACAACAAATAAATGACACATAAAAAACATAAGGACAAAAAAAATAACAAATGTACAGAAAGCCATCCCCCCTAAAACAGAAAAAGGAAGGGGGGCGGGGGCAAGAAAAACACTAGCACGGGCAGTCCGACCCCGCACACAAAGGAGCGGAACCGGACACAAATAAGGGCACCAACAACCGAGTAACATGATACCCAAAAAACTACATACTAGAACATAAATAACATAAATGGTGTACAAAGAATAAAGCAATCACGAGGACAAGAAAATAAACACGCGCACACAAGCGACGTACACAACCACACCGCCCCCCACCCGAACACAATACACGGGGCGCGCGCAACGACACGAAAGAAATAACACCAAACACCCACAACCGCACACAAACACCCATACCAAAGGCAAAGCACAAAACAAATCACAAACACAACAAAACAGGCCACGCAGGTGCAAGAACAACACCCACACGCACAGACTAGGACACCCACCTGTGCACGCAGGCACCGGGGAAACATCACGCACAACACAGACAGAAACCAATCACTCATACTTCTCCGGGTACTCCCGAGCTGGAAACCGTAAGCAATAAGCTTCCCAAACAAGTTGGTCACTTTCAGGAATCGGACACCCAGGAGTCGCAGTATTTCTTAATTATTTTATAGATGTTGAGATATCTCAAGATATCTTCTTGTCTCACAAGACAACAAGATATCTCAGTGTTTACCTCTATCGAGTCTACAATGGTCTGCTAAATAAGGAGCCTAGGAGTCGCAGTAGGTCGAAGCATCGAATTCGGCACTCCTGAGACAAAACACTGCGCTCGTGGAACCCAGATGGTAGATGGGCACCAGGGAACAGGACGCACCAGCTCATCACACTCAAAAGTTGCAGTTGCCGTAGCTCTGTCGATCACCTCGCCGGTCGGGAGGACGAAAGGGATGGGTTTTACCCTAGGAAGCTGGTCACAGGGCCGCTCAATTGGAAGCACATCGGACTGCATGGCAGGCCGCACACCGGCTCGCCCACCAAGGCGTGCACTCCGTTCTGTGCTCGGCACCGCACCGAGACCCGTGGAGGGTGGGTCCGCAGGGGCCCCAGTCGCCCTCATCAACCGGAACAGGAGCAGAGGCCCCCCGCCGCACATCCTTCGACAACACCACTTCGCAATCCCCAGGGGCAACTGCCCACTGAGGGGATCCACCAGCAGGAGGCACAGCGTCCAACACAGAAGGCACCACAGGAAACAACACAGCGTCGGCCACAGCATCATCATCCATCGCATCACGCTCCTCTGCCCACGACCGGCAAGGTGACGCATCCTGAGCAGAGCGACGGCGCTTAAAACGAGGCCGCTGATCGTCGGAACTGTCACCCCCAGCAAGCGGTGTCCCAGAAGAACCATCGGCAGGCGGCCCCAAAGCTGGGGCAGCGCGATCACGCAGAACAGCAGCCACAACAACGCGGGGCAAAAAGTCACCACCAGGAACGAAGACTGCAGCCGGAGAAGGAAGAGACACAACAGGCGGAAGGGTAGACTCCAGCACACGTGAGGTATCCAGTGAGGGTGACGGAACCGGAAGAAGAGAAGAGGCACTCGTCAACGAGGAAACTGCCAGAGGCAACGAGACAAGGACGTGGATGGAGACACACATACCACCGCGCCGCCAGCCCCGGGAAGCACATGTCCTCCAGCAGGAGATGCAGGCGCCACCCCGACAGCATCCCCCAAGACCGCCGGATGCGGATGCACCTCCGCAGTTATCGAACGACAAAGGTCCGAAACAGGCGCCCCCAGGTCCCCCGAGCTCACTGGCGGGGCAGACATATCAGGTTCAGACGTAGCAACATCCGGAACCGCCGCGGGATCCTCACCAGGCACCTGCACAGAGCGAGGATCCGCCTGGGAGTCCACATGCACAGATAAGCTAAAAAAATCATCCTCCAGGAAAACTGAAGGGGCTTCACTACGAGGAGCGTCGCAACCGGCAACTACGTGGCTCTCAGCACCACACCGGAAACACGTGCGGGTTTGACCCTGATAGAAAGTCCTCAGAGATAGCCCACGAAACGAGACCCTGGACGGTATAGGGCTCGTAAGCCGCATGACAAGCATGCGTGAACCCAGCCAGACCCCCTTCAGCCGGGCCGCACTCAAAATGTTGAACCGGTGCTTCACCACCGTCCCAAACCGCGTAAACAGGGACATGAGGGCCGTCTCGGGGAAGGTCACCCGGCACGCCGTGAACACTCACAAACGACAAGGGATCCGAGATCTCCACAGACACAGCCGAAGCCGGAAGAGGAAGCGTGCAGCCATCCCAGCGAGCCACAGACTCCAGGAAAACATGTGATGTGGCGAACGACACCGCAACACGGGTAGGCGACAACTTCTCGAGGCCCAGGAGCTCGGGGACGTCAACACAGAGGACGTCCAGGAGAGCAACCTCTACAACGGGCCAGTCTACAGCAGCAGAAAAGTCCAGCCGCACTGTGTCGACCTTCCGAATGCGGATAATACCAGCCGCGTCCATACCGGCAGGCGGGGCCCCAACCAGCGGTCGCTCCACACACCCTACAGTAAACCGCCACTCAGCAACGGCAGACGACTACTCACAGGGTTGTGTACTAGTCACTTGAGTTCAGGGGTATGAAAGGCCCCAGAGGGAATTTTATGCGATTGATGTCATATTGCTGAGCCAGTGTAAAGGTGACGTTTTGTGTATTATATAATTATTGATCTTCAAGATAGTAATTAATTGCTTGAGGGTAGTCAAGGGCGATTGCCTTTCTCTTAGGACTTTGGACATAGAATTGTAGTAAACTATCGAGGGGCGATAGTAACTGAAAACGTAACTCATACTGGAATAAATCAGATGCCCATAGCACAGGGATTAATAGGGATTACTCACTGAAAGCTCGATGGGTAGTGTTTGTGTAGTTCCGAGTTACTAGTGACAGTTGTACTGTTTGATTGTCTGTGGGAGACAAGATTAAATTAACGTAAGTGTTCCTTTAATATTAACGTAAACAATTTGTCATTGATGGTTGCTCGTCCGAGGGACGGAGTTTTAACGTAAGAATTTAATTGAGGAGGGTTATTGGAGTTGCCAGTAACCCCATTAGTCTTTGTCATGTCATTGATAGGCTGCTACTTTGATTGCATTGCAACCGCTTGCAGGGGAGGGCTGCAAGAAGCGCAGAGGAACTGGAGGAGGTTACTGGAGGCGTGTCTCCTAACCTACCTTGTTGTTGTTGCATAGTGATTATAGATTAGTATGTTTTGCTTGATTGGTCCTCTGTGATCACTCAGTATGTTCAAGTTAGTTCATTATACAGCACTCGGAGCTGGTGTCTAGCTGTCAGTGAAGGTGTCACAGGAAGGATTTCGAGTAACGTCATTGATATTTCTTTCGTTGTTGTAGTTGTTAGTACTTTGTTGAATAAACTGTATAATTATGTTGAACACTGTCTTTTCGTACACCCCACACACTTTATTGATTTACATATGTTCTGTCACGTTGCTCTATTGTTATTCATTTGAGACTGCTTTTGAGAATTAGATGTTGTGAGAGCCCGTGACCTACTCGATAGATTCCCTCCAGCAATATGTGAAGGTCAACGGTGTAAGTGAAGGGGATTTCAAACTTTTGAGAACTCGTTGTTTGCGTGTGCCTAGTCAATTGTTATTCTATGGTCTCCTTGGCCTAGTCAATTCTACTTCTATGAGAGAGGAATGAGCTGCTTACTACACTTAGCGTGTTAGCTAAGCAAGTCCTTCCTCAGGAGACCCATCTAGACTTTCAGTATTTGAATATCACGAAAGGAATAAGGATAAAGAAATTAAATGTTTTCAAATTCCATAATTTGAAATTTGAACAAAACAAACTTTCTCACACTATGGTGTCCTCTCTCTCCTCTCTGCTCTCTCTCTCTTCCCTCTCCTGTCTCCTCTCTCTATACCCTTACAGTCTCCACCCTCACAGTCTCCACCCTCACAGTCTCCACCCTCACAGACTTCACCCTCACATTTTCCACCCTCACAGACTCCATTCTCACAGTCTCCACCCTCACACTCTCCACCCCCACAGTCTCTACCCTCACAGTCTCCACGCTCACAGTCTCCATCCTCACAGTCTCAACTCTCACCGTCTACACCCCACATAGTTTCCACCACTCACAGTCTCCACCCTCACAGTCTCCACCCCTCACAGTCTCCACCCTCACAGTCTCCACACTACACGTCTCCACCCTCACAGTCTCCATCCTCACAGTCTCCACCCTAACAGTCTCCACCCTCACAGTCTCCACCCTCATAGTCTCCACCCTCACAGTCTCCACCCTCACAGTCTCCACCGTAACAGTCTCCACCCTCACAGTCTCCACCCTCATAGTCTCCACCCTAACAGTCTCCACCCTCATAGTCTCCACCCTAACAGTCTCCACCCTCACAGTCTCCACCCTCACAGTCTCCACCCCTCAGAGTCTCCACCCTCACAGTCTACACCCCACAGTCTCCGCCCCTCACATTCTCCACCCTCACAGTCTCCAATCTCATAGTCTCCTCCCTCACAGTCTCCACACTCACAGTCTCCACTCTCACAGTCTCCACACTCACCATCTCCACCCTCATAGTCTCCACCCTCACAGTCTTCACTATCACAGTCTCCACACTCACAGTCTCCACACTCACAGTCTTCACCCTCACAGTCTCCACCCTCACAGTCTCCACCCTTAAAGTCTCCAGCCTCACAGTCTCCACCCTCACAGTCTCCACCCTCACAGTCTCCACCCTCATAGTCTCCACCCTCATAGTCTCCACCCTCACAGTCTCCACCCTAACAGTCTCCACCCTCACAGTCTCCTCCCTCACAGTCTCCACCCTCATAGTCTCATCAATAACAGTCCCCACACTCACAGTCTCCACCCTCACAGTCTCCACCCTCACAGTCTCCACCCTCACAGTCTCCACCCTCACAGTCTCCTCCCTCACAGTCTCCACCCTCATAGTCTCCTCCCTCACAGTCTCCACCCTCATAGTCTCCACAATAACAGTCTCCACACTCACAGTCTCCACCCTCACAGTCTCCACCCTCACAGTCTCCACCCTCACAGTCTACACCCTAACAGTCTCCACCCTCACAGTCTCCTCCCTCACAGTCTCCACCCTCACAGTCTCCACACTCACAGTCTCCACCCTCACATTCTCCACCCTCACAGTCTCCACCCTAACAGTCTCCACCCTAACAGTCTCCACCCTCACAGTCTCCACCCTCACAGTCTCCACCCTCATAGTCTCCACCCTAACAGTCTCCACCCTCACAGTCTCCACAATCACAGTCTCCACCCTCACAGTCTCCACACTCACAGTCTCCACCCTCATAGTCTCCACCCTCACAGTCTCCACAATCACAGTCTCCACCCTCACAGTCTCCACACTCACAGTCTCCACCCTCACAGTCTCCACCCTCACAGTCTCCACCCTCATAGTCTCCACCCTAACAGTCTCCACACTCACAGTCTCCACCCTCACAGTCTCCACCCCCAACAGTTTCGACCCTCACAGTCTCCACACGCACAGTCTCCACCCTCACAGTCTCCACCCTCACAGTCTCCACCCTCACAGTCTCCTCCCTCACAGTCTCCACCCTCATAGTCTCCACCCTAACAGTCTCCACCCTCACAGTCTCCACAATCACAGTCTCCACCCTCACAGTCTCCACACTCACAGTCTCCACCCTCATAGTCTCCACCCTCACAGTCTCCACCCTCACAGTCTCCACCCTCATAGTCTCCACCCTAACAGTCTCCACCCTCACAGTCTCCACAATCACAGTCTCCACCCTCACAGTCTCCACACTCACAGTCTCCACCCTCATAGTCTCCACCCTCACAGTCTTCACTATCACAGTCTTCACCCTCACAGTCTCCACCGTAACAGTCTCCACCCTCATAGTCTCCACCCTAACAGTCTCCACACTCACAGTCTCCACCCTCACAGTCTCCACCCTAACAGTCTCCACCCTAACTGTCTCCACCCTCACAGTCTCCACCTTCACAGTCTCCACACTCACAGTCTCCACCCTCATAGTCTCCACCCTCACAGTCTCCACCCTCACAGTCTCCACCCTAACAGTCTCCACACTAACTGTCTCCACCCTCACAGTCTCCACCTTCACAGTCTCCACACTCACAGTCTCCACCCTCTTAGTCTCCACCCTCACAGTCTCCACCCTCACAGTCTCCACCCTAACAGTCTCCACCCTCAAAGTCCCCACCCTCACAGTCTCCACCCTCACAGTCTCCACCCTCACAGTCTCCACCCTCACAGTCTCCACCCTCACAGTCTCCACCCCCAACAGTTTCGACCCTCACAGTCTCCACACGCACAGTCTCCACCCTCACAGTCTCCACCCTCACAGTCTCCACCCTCACAGTCTCCACACTCACAGTCTCCATCCTCAAAGTCTCCACACTCACAGTCTCCACACTCACAGTCTCCACCCTCACAGTCTCCACCCTCACAGTCTCCACCCTAACAGTCTCCACCCTCACAGTCTCCACCCTAACAGTCTCCACCCCCAACAGTTTCGACCCTCACAGTCTCCACACGCACAGTCTCCACCCTCACAGTCTCCACCCTCACAGTCTCCACCCTCACAGTCTCCACACTCACAGTCTCCATCCTCACAGTCTCCACACTCACAGTCTCCACACTCACAGTCTCCACCCTCACAGTCTCCACCCTCACAGTCTCTACCCTAACAGTCTCCACCCTCACAGTCTCCACCCTCACAGTCTCCACCCTCACAGTCTCCACCCTCACAGTCTCCACCCCCAACAGTTTCGACCCTCACAGTCTCCACCCTCACAGTCTCCACCCTCACAGTCTCCACACGCACAGTCTCCACCCTCGCAGTCTCCACCCTCACAGTCTCCACCCTCACAGTCTCCACACTCACAGTCTCCATCCTCAAAGTCTCCACACTCACAGTCTCCACACTCACAGTCTCCACCCTCACAGTCTCCACCCTCACAGTCTCCACCCTAACAGTCTCCACCCTCACAGTCTCCACCCTAACAGTCTCCACCCCCAACAGTTTCGACCCTCACAGTCTCCACACGCACAGTCTCCACCCTCACAGTCTCCACCCTCACAGTCTCCACCCTCACAGTCTCCACACTCACAGTCTCCATCCTCACAGTCTCCACACTCACAGTCTCCACACTCACAGTCTCCACCCTCACAGTCTCCACCCTCACAGTCTCCAACCTAACAGTCTCCACCCTCACAGTCTCCACCCTCACAGTCTCCACCCTCACAGTCTCCACCCTCACAGTCTCCACCCCCAACAGCTTCGACCCTCACAGTCTCCACCCTCACAGTCTCCACCCTCACAGTCTCCACCCTCACAGTCTCCACCCTCACAGTCTCCACCCCAACAGTTTCGACCCTCACAGTCTACACCCTCACAGTCTCCACCCCTCACAGTCTCCACCCTCACAGTCTCCACCCTCACAGTCTCCACCCTAACAGTCTCCACCCTCACAGTCTCCACACGCACAGTCTCCACACTCACAGTCTCCACCCTCACAGTTTCCAACCTCACAGTCTCCACCCTCACAGTCTCCACACTCACAGTCTCCACCCTAACAGTCTCCACCCTCACAGTCTCCACCCCCAACAGCTTCAACCCTCACAGTCTCCACACGCACAGTCTCCACCCTCACAGTCTCTACCCTCACAGTCTCCACCCTCACAGTCTCCACACTCACATTCTCCATCCTCACAGTCTCCACACTCACAGTCTCCATCCTCACAGTCTCCACACTCACAGTCTCCACACTCACAGTCTCCACACTCACAGTCTCCACCCTCACAGTCTCCACCCTCAGAGTCTCCACCCTCACAGTCCCCACCCTCACAGTCTCCACTATCACAGTCTCCACCCTCACAGTCTCCACTATCACAGTCTTCACCCTCACAGTCTCCACACTCACAGTCTCCACCCTCACAGTGTTCACCCTCCCAGTGTTGACCCTCCCAGTGTCCACCCTCCCAGTGTCCACCCTCCCAGTGTTCACCCTCCCAGTGTTCACCCTCCCAGTGTTCACCCTCCCAGTGTTCACCCTCCCAGTGTCCACTCTCCCAGTGTTCACCCTCCCAGTGTCCACCCTCCCAGTGTTCACCCTCCCAGTGTTCACCCTCCCAGTGTTCACCCTCACAGTGTTCACCCTCCCAGTGTTCACCCTCCCAGTGTTCACCCTCACAGTGTTCACCCTCCCAGTGTTCACCCTCCCAGTGTTCACCCTCCCAGTGTTCACCCTCCAAGTGTTCACCCTCTCAGTGTCCACCCTCACAGTGTTCACCCTCCAAGTGTTCACCCTCACAGTGTCCACCCTCACAGTGTCCACCCTCCCAGTGTTCACTCTCCCAGTGTCCACCCTCACAGTGTTCACCCTCCCAGTGTTCACCCTCCCAGTGTTCACCCTCACAGTGTTCACCCTCACTGTGTCCACCCTCCCAGTGTCCACCCTCCCAGTGTTCACCCTCCCAGTGTTCACCCTCACAGTGTTCACCCTCCAGTGTTCACCCTCCCAGTGTTCACCCTCACAGTGATCACCCTCCCAGTGTCCACCCTCACAGTGTTCACCCTCCTAGTGTTCACCCTCCTAGTGTTCACCCTCACAGTGTCCACCCTCACAGTGTTCATCCTCCCAGTGTTCACCCTCCCAGTGTTCACCCTCACAGTGTTCACCCTCCCAGTGTCCACCCTCCCAGTGTCCACCCTCACAGTGTTCACCCTCCCAGTGTCCACCCTCACAGTTTCCACCCTCACAGTGTCCACCCTCCCAGTGTTCACCCTCACAGTGTTCACCCTCACAGTGTTCACCCTCCCAGTGTCCACCCTCACAGTTTCCACCCTCCCAGTGTTCACTCTCCCAGTGTCCACCCTCACAGTGTTCACCCTCCCAGTGTTCACCCTCCCTGTGTTCACCCTCCAAGTGTTCACCCTCAGAGTGTCCACCCTCACAGTGTTCACCCTCACAGTGTTCACCCTCACAGTGTTCACCCTCCCAGTGTCCACCCTCACAGTTTCCACCCTCCCAGTGTTCACTCTCCCAGTGTCCACCCTCACAGTGTCCACCCTCCCAGTGTTCACCCTCACAGTATTCACCCTCACAGTGTTCACCCTCCCAGTGTCCACCCTCACAGTTTCCTCCCTCCCAGTGTCCACCCTCACAGTCTCCACCCTCACAGTCTCCACCCTAACAGTCTCCACCCTCACAGTCTCCACCCTCATAGTCTCCACCCTAACAGTCTCCACCCTCACAGTCTCCACACTCACAGTCTCCACACTCACAGTCTCCACCCTCACAGTCTCCACACTCACAGTCTCCACCCTCATAGTCTCCACCCTCACAGTCTTCACTATTACAGTCTCCACCCTCACAGTCTCCACCCTAACAGTCTCCACCCTCACAGTCTCCACCCTAACAGTCTCCACCCTCACAGTCTCCACCCTCATAGTCTCCACCGTAACAGTCTCCACCCTCACAGTCTCTACCGTAACAGTCTCCACCCTCACAGTCTCCACCCTCATAGTCTCCACCCTAACAGTCTCGACCTTCACAGTCTCCACCCTCACAGTCTCCACCCCTCACAGTCTCCACCCTCACAGTCTCCACCCTCACAGTCTCCACACTCACAGTCTCTACCCTCATAGTCTCCACCCTCACAGTCTCCACCCTCACAGTCTCCACCCTAACAGTCTCCACCCTCACAGTCTCCACCCTCAAAGTCTCCATCCTAACAGTCTCCACCCTCACAGTTTCCACCCTCACAGTCTCCACCCCTCACAGTCTCCACCCTCACAGTCTCCTCCCTCACAGTCTCCACACTCACAGTCTCCACCCTCACAGTCTCCACCCCCAACAGTTTCAACCCTCACAGTCTCCACCCTAACAGTCTCCACCCTTACAGTCTCCACCCTCACAGTCTCCATCATCATAGTCTCCACACTCACAGTCTCCACCCTAACAGTCTCCACCCTAACAGTCTCCACCCTCACAGTCTCCACCCTCGAGGTCTCCACCCTCACAGTCTCCACCCTCACGGTCTCCACCCTCACAGTCTCCACCCTCACAGTCTCCACCCTCACAGTCTCAACCCTCACAGTCTCCACACTCACAGTCTCCACCCTCACAGTCTCCACCCTAACAGTCTCCACCCTAACAGTCTCCACCCTCACAGTCTCCACCCTCAAGGTCTCCACCCTCACAGTCTCCACCCTCACAGTCTCCACCCTCACAGTCTCCACACTCACAGTCTCCACCCTCACAGTCTCCACCCTAACAGTCTCCACCCTCACAGTCTCCACCCTCACAGTCTCCTCCCTCACAGTCTCCACCCTCACAGTCTCCACCCTCACAGTTTCCAACCTCACAGTCTCCACCCTCACAGACTCCACACTCACAGTCTCCACCCTCACAGTCTCCACCCTCACAGTCTCCTCCCTCACAGTCTCCACCCTCACAGTCTCCACCCTCACAGTTTCCAACCTCACAGTCTCCACCCTAACAGTCTCCACCCTCACAGTCTCCACCCTTACAGTCTCCTCCCTCACAGTCTCCACCCTCACAGTTTCCAACCTCACAGTCTCCACCCTCACAGTCTCCACACTCACAGTCTCCACACTCACAGTCTCCACACTCACAGTCTCCACCCTAACAGTCTCCACCCTCACAGTCTCTACCCTCACAGTCTCCACCCTCACAGTCTCCATCCTCACAGTCTCCACCCCCAACAGTTTCAACCCTCACAGTCTCCACCCTCACTGTCTCCACCCCTCACAGTCTCCACCCTCACAGTCTCCACCCTCACAGTCTCCACACTCACAGTCTCCACCCTCACAGTCTCCACACTCACAGTCTCCACCCTCACAGTCTCCACCCTCACAGTGTCCACCCTCCCAGTGTTCACCCTCCCAGTGTCCACCCTCACAGTGTTCACCCTCCCAGTGTCCACCCTCCCAGTGTCCACCCTCCGAGTGTTCACCCTCCCAGTGTCCACCCTCCCAGTGTTCACCCTCCCAGTGTCTACCCTCCCAGTGTTCACCCTCCCAGTGTTCACCCTCCCAGTGTCCACCCTCCCAGTGTTCACCCTCCCAGTGTCTACCCTCCCAGTGTTCTCCCTCCCAGTGTCCACCGTCCCAGTGTTCACCCTCCCAGTGTTCACCCTCCCAGTGTCCACCCTCCCAGTGTTCATCCTCCCAGTGTTCACCCTCCCAGTGTTCACCCTCCCAGTGTTCACCCTCCCAGTGTTCACCCTCCCAGTGTTCACCCTCCCAGTGTTCACCCTCCCAGTGTTCACCCTCCCAGTGTTCACCCTCACAGTGTTCACCCTCCCAGTGTTCACCCTCCCAGTGTCCACCCTACCAGTGTTCACCCTCCCAGTGTCCACCCTCCCAGTGTTCACCCTCCAAGTGTCCACCCTCCCAGTGTTCATTCTCCCAGTGTCCACCCTCCCAGTGTTCACCCTCCCAGTGTCCACCCTCCCAGTGTTCACCCTCCCAGTGTCTACCCTCCCAGTGTTCACCCTCCCAGTGTCCACCCTCCCAGTGTTCACCCTCCCAGTGTCCATTCTCCTAGTGTCCACCCTCCCAGTGTCCACCCTCCCAGTGTTCACCCTCCCAGTGTCCACTCTCCCAGAGTCCACCCTCCCAGTGTTCACCCTCCCAGTGTTCACCCTCCCAGTGTCCACTCTCCCAGTGTTCACCCTCACAGTGTTCACCCTCCCAGTGTTCACCCTCCCAGTGTTCACCCTCCCAGTGTTCACCCTCCCAGTGTCCACCCTCCCAGTGTTCACCCTCCCAGTGTTCACCCTCCCAGTGTCCACTCTCCCAGTGTTCACCCTCCCAGTGTTCACCCTCCCAGTGTTCACCCTCCCAGTGTTCACCCTCCCAGTGTTCACTCTCCCAGTGTTCACCCTCCCAGTGTCCACCCTCCCAGTGTTCACCCTCACAGTGTCCACCCTCCCAGTGTCCACCCTCCCAGTGTTCACCCTCACAGTGTCCACCCTCCCAGTGTCACCCTCCCAGTGTCCACCCTCCCAGTGTCCACTCTCGCAGTGTTCACCCTCACAGTATTCACCCTCCCAGTGTCCACCCTCCCAGTGTTCACCCTCCCAGTGTTCACCCTCCCAGTGTCCACCCTCCCAGTGTTCATCCTCCCAGTGTTCACCCTCCCAGTGTTCACCCTCCCAGTGTTCACCCTCCCAGTGTTCACCCTCCCAGTGTCCACTCTCCCAGTGTTTACCCTCCCAGTGTTCACCCTCCCAGTGTTCACCCTCCCAGTGTTCACTCTCCCAGTGTTCACCCTCACAGTGTCCTCCCTCCCAATGTTCACCCTCCCAGTGTTCACCCTCCCAGTGTTCACCCTCCCAGTGTTCACCCTCCCAGTGTTCACCGTCCCAGTGTTCACCCTCCCAGTGTTCACTCTCCCAGTGTCCACCCTCCTTGTGTTCACCCTCCCAGTGTCCACCCTCCCAGTGTTCACCCTCCCAGTGTTCACCCTCCCAGTGTTCACCCTCCCAGTGTTCACCCTCCCAGTGTTCACCCTCCCAGTGTCCACCCTCCCAGTGTTCACTCTCCAAGTGTTCACCCTCCCAGTGTTCACCCTCCCAGTGTCCACCCTCCCAGTGTTCACTCTCCCAGTGTCCACCCTCACAGTGTTCACCCTCTCAGTGTTAACCCTCCCAGTGTTCACCCTCCCAGTGTTCATCCTCCCAGTGTTCACCCTCCCAGTGTTCACCCTCCCAGTGTTCACCCTCCCAGTGTCCACTCTCCCAGTGTTCACCCTCCCAGTGTTCACCCTCCCAGTGTTCACCCTCCCAGTGTTCACCCTCCCAGTGTTCACCCTCCCAGTGTTCACTCTCCCAGTGTTCACCCTCCCAGTGTCCACCCTCCCAGTGTTCACCCTCACAGTGTTCACCCTCCCAGTGTCCACCCTCCCAGTGTTCATCCTCCCAGTGTTCACCCTCCCAGTGTTCACCCTCCCAGTGTTCACCCTCCCAGTGTTCACCCTCCCAGTGTCCACTCTCCCAGTGTTCACCCTCCCAGTGTTCACCCTCCCAGTGTTCACCCTCCCAGTGTTCACTCTCCCAGTGTTCACCCTCACAGTGTCCTCCCTCCCAATGTTCACCCTCCCAGTGTTCACCCTCCCAGTGTTCACCCTCCCAGTGTTCACCCTCCCAGTGTTCACCGTCCCAGTGTTCACCCTCCCAGTGTTCACTCTCCCAGTGTCCACCCTCCTTGTGTTCACCCTCCCAGTGTCCACCCTCCCAGTGTTCACCCTCCCAGTGTTCACCCTCCCAGTGTTCACCCTCCCAGTGTTCACCCTCCCAGTGTTCACCCTCCCAGTGTCCACCCTCCCAGTGTTCACTCTCCCAGTGTTCACCCTCCCAGTGTTCACCCTCCCAGTGTCCACCCTCCCAGTGTTCACTCTCCCAGTGTCCACCCTCACAGTGTTCACCCTCTCAGTGTTAACCCTCCCAGTGTTCACCCTCCCAGTGTTCATCCTCCCAGTGTTCACCCTCCCAGTGTTCACCCTCCCAGTGTTCACCCTCCCAGTGTCCACTCTCCCAGTGTTCACCCTCCCAGTGTTCACCCTCCCAGTGTTCACCCTCCCAGTGTTCACCCTCCCAGTGTTCACCCTCCCAGTGTTCACTCTCCCAGTGTTCACCCTCCCAGTGTCCACCCTCCCAGTGTTCACCCTCACAGTGTCCACCCTCCCAGTGTCCACCCTCCCAGTGTCCACCCTCCCAGTGTCCACTCTCGCAGTGTTCACCCTCACAGTATTCACCCTCCCAGTGTCCACCCTCCCAGTGTTCACCCTCCCAGTGTTCACCCTCCCAGTGTCCACCCTCCCAGTGTTCATCCTCCCAGTGTTCACCCTCCCAGTGTTCACCCTCCCAGTGTTCACCCTCCCAGTGTTCACCCTCCCAGTGTCCACTCTCCCAGTGTTCACCCTCCCAGTGTTCACCCTCCCAGTGTTCACTCTCCCAGTGTTCACCCTCACAGTGTCCTCCCTCCCAATGTTCACCCTCCCAGTGTTCACCCTCCCAGTGTTCACCCTCCCAGTGTTCACCGTCCCAGTGTTCACCCTCCCAGTGTTCACTCTCCCAGTGTCCACCCTCCTTGTGTTCACCCTCCCAGTGTCCACCCTCCCAGTGTTCACCCTCCCAGTGTTCACCCTCCCAGTGTTCACCCTCCCAGTGTTCACCCTCCCAGTGTCCACCCTCCCAGTGTTCACTCTCCAAGTGTTCACCCTCCCAGTGTTCACCCTCCCAGTGTCCACCCTCCCAGTGTTCACTCTCCCAGTGTCCACCCTCACAGTGTTCACCCTCTCAGTGTTAACCCTCCCAGTGTTTACCCTCCCAGTGTTCATCCTCCCAGTGTTCACCCTCCCAGTGTTCACCCTCCCAGTGTTCACCCTCCCAGTGTCCACTCTCCCAGTGTTCACCCTCCCAGTGTTCACCCTCCCAGTGTTCACCCTCCCAGTGTTCACTCTCCCAGTGTTCACCCTCACAGTGTCCACCCTCCCAGTGTTCACCCTCCCAATGTTCACCCTCCCAGTGTCCACCCTCCCAGTGTCCACCCTCCCAATGTCCACCCTCCCAGTGTTCACCCTCCCAGTGTTCACCCTCCCAGTGTTCACCCTCCCAGTGTTCACTCTCCCAGTGTTCACTCTCCCAGTGTCCACCCTCCCTGTGTTCACCCTCCCAGTGTTCACCCTCCCAGTGTTCACCCTCCCAGTGTTCACTCTCCCAGTGTTCACCCTCCCAGTGTTCACCCTCCCAGTGTTCACCCTCCCAGTGTTCACCCTCACAGTGTTCACCCTCCCAGTGTTCACCCTCCCAGTATTCACCCTCCTAGTGTTCACCCTCCCAGTGTCCACCCTCCCAGTGTTCACTCTCCCAGTGTTCACCCTCCCAGTGTTCACCCTCCCAGTGTTCACTCTCCCAGTGTTCACTCTCACAGTGTCCACCCTCCCAGTGTTCACCCTCCCAGTGTTCACCCTCCCAGTGTTCACCCTCCCAGTGTTCACCCTCCCAGTGTTCACTCTCCCAGTGTCCACCCTCCTTGTGTTCACCCTCCCAGTGTCCACCCTCCCAGTGTTCACCCTCCCAGTGTTCACCCTCCCAATGTTCACCCTCCCAGTGTTCACCCTCCCAGTGTTCACCCTCCCAGTGTTCACCCTCCCAGTGTTCACTCTCCCAGTGTTCACTCTCCCAGTGTCCACCCTCCCTGTGTTCACCCTCCCAGTGTTCACCCTCCCAGTGTTCACCCTCACAGTGTCCACCCTCCCAGTGTTCACCCTCCCAGTGTCCACTCTCCAAGTGTTCACCCTCCCAGTGTTCACCCTCCCAGTGTTCACCCTCCCAGTGTTCACCCTCACAGTCTCAACCCTCACAGTCTCCACCCTAACAGTCTCCACCCTCACAGTCTCCACCCTCATAGTCTCCACCCTAACAGTCTCCACCCTCAGTCTCCACACTCACAGTCTCCACCCTCACAGTCTCCACCCTCACAGTCTCCACCCTCATAGTCTCCACCCTCACAGTCTTCACTATCACAGTGTCCACCCTCACAGTCTCCACCCTCACAGTCTCCACACTCACAGTCTCCACCCTCACAGTCTCCACCCTAACAGCCTCTACCCTCACAGTCTCCACCCTAACAGTCTCCACCCTCACAGTCTCCACCCTCATAGTCTCCACCCTCACAGTCTCCACCCTCACAGTCTCCACCGTAACAGTCTCCACCCTCACAGTCTCCATCCTCATAGTCTCCACCCTAACAGTCTCCACCCTCACAGTCTCCACCCTCACAGTCTCCACCCCTCACAGTCTCCACCCTTACAGTCTCCACCCTCACAGTCTCTACACTCACAGTCTCCACCCTCATAGTCTCCACCCTCATAGTCTCCACCCTCACAGTCTCCACCCTCACAGTCTCCACCCTCACAGTCTCCACCCTCACAGTCTCCACCCTAACAGTCTCCCCTCTCACAGTCTCCACCCTCACAGTCTCCACCCTCACAGTCTCCACCCTCACAGTCTCCACCCTCACAGTCTCCTCCCTCACAGTCTCCACCCTCACAGTCTCCACCCTCACAGTCTCCATCCCCCAACAGTTTCAACCCTCACAGTCTCCACCCTCACAGTCTCCACCCTCATAGTCTCCACACTCACAGTCTCCACCCTAACAGTCTCCACCCTCACAGTCTCCACCCTCACAGTCTCCACCCTAGCAGTCTCCACCCTCACAGTCTCCACCCTCACAGTCTCCACCCTCACAGTCTCCACCCTCACAGTCTCCACACTCACAGTCTCCACCCTCACAGTCTCCACCCTAACAGCCTCTACCCTCACAGTCTCCACCCTAACAGTCTCCACCCTCACAGTCTCCATCCTCATAGTCTCCACCCTCACAGTCTCCACCCTCACAGTCTCCACCGTAACAGTCTCCACCCTCACAGTCTCCATCCTCATAGTCTCCACCCTAACAGTCTCCACCCTCACAGTCTCCACCCTCACAGTCTCCACCCCTCACAGTCTCCACCCTTACAGTCTCCACCCTCACAGTCTCCACACTCACAGTCTCCACCCTCATAGTCTCCACCCTCATAGTCTCCACCCTCACAGTCTCCACCCTCACAGTCTCCACCCTCACAGTCTCCACCCTCACAGTCTCCACCCTCACAGTCTCCACCCTAACAGTCTCCACCCTCACAGTCTCCACCCTCACAGTCTCCACCCTCACAGTCTCCACCCTCACAGTCTCCTCCCTCACAGTCTGCACCCTCACAGTCTCCACCCTCACAGTCTCCATCCCCAACAGTTTCAACCCTCACAGTCTCCACCCTCACAGTCTCCACACTCACAGTCTCCACCCTAACAGTCTCCACCCTCACAGTCTCCACCCTCACAGTCTCCACCCTCACAGTCTCCACCCTAACAGTCTCCACCCTCACAGTCTCCACCCTCACAGTCTCCACCCTCACAGTCTCCACCCTCACAGTCTCCACCCTCACAGTCTCCACCCTAACAGTCTCCACCCTCACAGTCTCCACCCTCACAGTCTCCTCCCTCACAGTCTCCACCCTCACAGTCCCCACCCCCAACAGTTTCAACCCTCACAGTCTCCACCCTCACAGTCTCCACCAATCACAGTCTCCACCCTCACAGTCTCCACCCTCACAGTCTCCACCCTAACAGTCTCCACCCTCACAGTCTCCCACACGCACAGTCTCCACACTCACAGTCTCCACACTCACAGTTTCCAACCTCACAGTCTCCACCCTCACAGTCTCCACACTCACAGTCTCCACCCTCACAGTCTCACCCCCAACAGTTTCAACCCTCACAGTCTCCACCCTAACAGTCTCCACCCTCACAGTCTCCACCCTCACAGTCTCCACACGCACAGTCTCCACACGCACAGTCTCCACCCTCACAGTCTCCACCCTCACAGTCTCCACACTCACAGTCTCCATCCTCACAGTCTCCACACGCACAGTCTCCACACGCACAGTCTCCACCCTCACAGTCTCCACCCTCACAGTCTCCACCCTCACAGTCTCCACCCTCACAGTCTCCACACTCACAGTCTCCACCCTCACAGTCTCCACCCCCAACAGTTTCAACCCTCACAGTCTCCACACTCACAGTCTCCATCCTCACAGTCTCCACACTCACAGTCTCCACACGCACAGTCTCCACACGCACAGTCTCCACACGCACAGTCTCCACCCTCACAGTCTCCACCCTCACAGTTTCCACTATCACAGTCTCCAACCTCACAGTCTCCACCCTCACAGTGTTCACCCTCCCAGTGTTCACCCTCCCAGTGTCCACCCTCCCAGTGTCCACCCTCCCAGTGTTCACCCTCCCAGTGTTCACCCTCCCAGTGTTCACCCTCACAGTGTTCACCCTCCCAGTGTTCACCCTCCCAGTGTCCACCCTCCCAGTGTCCACCCTCCCTGTGTCCACCCTCCCAGTGTCCACCCTCCCAGTGTCCACCCTCCCAGTGTTCACCCTCACAGTGTTGTAACAAGAGAGCAGTACATAGTACATGAACATCATAACAGCATGAACAAGCCACGTGGAGGATGAACAAACCACGGGCGCCTGTCAGGCGGCAGCAGACAATGTAAAAGTTACACCTCTGTACAAGTTAGCCATAGAGTCAGGTCAACGGTCATCGAATCACGAAGAGGTCAGAGTTGAGGCCGTGATGATAATCTTCAGGGATTAACCCCTAAACATCAAATGTAAAACCCTCATGTTCAGCTGAGGAGCAGCAGATCATGGGACAGACAGTAGAGTGGGCGCAGCCCAGTAGGGAGGTGTGTGTGTGGACTCTGGGAATTAACATCATCTCCAGAAAAACTGTGGAACAACATACGAGTAAGTACGGCTCTCTTGTACTAAAGCACCTCATTCAATACCCTTGGCCTCTAGTAGGGAATATAGTTAGGGAGTGTCTTATTTAATTAATTCAATAAAGTCATAAATTTAATTGTTTATTATAAATTGTGTGTTATTTTTTTTCAAATGTTGATTTGTCATCTGAGAGGATTGATGGGCTGCCATGCAAGTATGGTCAGCCTGGATTTTGAGTTACCATGGTAACTGTTATTGTTGAGAGTTTTTATAAATATTTCTCTACTGTGAGATGTATATATTTAGATAGGGTAGCTATTTTTTTTTCGAGGCATGTGTTAGTTCCTTTGTGGTCTGGGATAGAAAAGCCATGTTCGAGTTCCTCGCCCACGGTTTTTCTTAAACCGGGACATTGGGGGATATGTAACAAGAGAGCAGTACATAGTACATGAACATCATAACAGCATGAACAAGCCACGTGGAGGATGAACAAACACGGGCGCAGTCAGGCGGCAGCAGACAATGTAAAAGTTACACCTCTGTACAAGTTAGCCATAGAGTCAGGTCAACGGTCATCGAATCACGAGAGGTCAGAGTTGAGGCCGTCATGATAATCTTCAGGATTAACCCCTAAACATCAAATGTAAAACCCTCATGTTCAGCTGAGGAGCAGCAGATCATGGGACAGACAGTAGAGTGGGCGCAGCCCAGTAGGGAGGTGTGTGTGGTGGACTCGGGGAAGGAACATCATCTCCAGAAAAACTGTTTAACAACATACGAGTAAGTACGGCTCTTGTACTAAAGCACCTCATTCAGTACCTTGGCCTCTAGTAGGGAATATAGTTAGGGAGTGTCTTATTTAATTAATTCAATAAAGTCATTATATAAGTGTTATAAAATGTGTAATTAATGGTTCCTTATCTTAGTGATATTGGGCCTACCGTCCCCTTTGCCCCAGTGACCTAGTGTTCTTAATTATCCCGTACTCCTCCCCCCGTTCGTCTTCCGTGTTGAGGTGTTAGTATTGGGTGTGTCCTGCCTTATTCTTGTGTACCCTATAGTTCCCAAGTGGTCAGGATTATTCGAGTGTCAGGCCAGGATCCTTGTACCGTTCAATTGTCCCGTACACCTGTCCTGGTAGGTTATTCCATCTGCAAGACCTACGACTCTCACTCCGGTCCCCTGTCCGGTAACTCAGGGTGGTGGCAGCGTCACTCGGTAACTCATACGATAGGCTGTGAACTACGATTATCTCTATCTTCCTGTCTCACTCTACCTCACTAGTGTCTCACTCTCCTGATAGGGCTCGCAGATGGGGTCATGTTACGGCCCTCTCGGGACGCAACGGGGTTCTTACTCTGATGTAGTTAGAGGAAGATATATATCCGGCCCCAAGCCAGTAGAGGCTATCAAGGGATGCGATCCGTGACGCAAGTAACTTAAAGGGAGTAGGGAAAGAAAGGTAAGAACTTAATATAATATAATATAACCTTCACCATTTAAATATATAAAATACAAGAGTACACAAGGGGGAGGGGTATTAACACTTTACATGGGGATCGTGCACAAACTAGTCTTCTGCTGAAGACTCTTGATTAAGAAGCTAGGTGCGGAGTCCGCGGTGCTTTCTTCGTGGCCTCAAGACGTGTCCTCTGAGAACGCCGAGCCTACCCTGGCCACAGGTCAGCCACAACACAGGTCCACTGGGGGCACCGTCGCGGAGGCCGTCAACCACACGTCCAGCAGGTCTGCTGGCAGGTACTGAGCCACCAAGGCTGGTACGGCCACTCCACGAACGATAAAAGGGGTATGCCCTAGACAGGAGTCTCGTGTGATATCACCAACCACCCTCCTGTCCTCAATACCCCAGTGGATTATCGTCTCCAACCGTCGGTCCCGGGTAAATCCTTCCACTGCCACTCCACTGGCAGGCTTAACACACCACAGTGTTCTTCCGGGGGGACGACGTCACGACAGCTGCAGCAAACTTCACTGTATGGAGACTGGCTGCCTCGGGTAGACTGACTACACCTTCAACACAGTGGTCCCAGGTCGGCTCTGTAAGCAGACACGTCATTAATAACCGGGACACTAATACACCACACTCCCAGGCTCAGATACAAACGCCCGACATATCCACTCCCTAGATGGCGCTGTCGTCGGAGCACCACCTCGCCAGAGGTCAGGAGCGGCGGTGTTGAGCGCTGAACCAGACTGGAAACTGGTCCTCGAGGCCAGTACACGCTGTCCTCACTAGGTGTCGTCGTCCGTTTGGCGGGGGTTTCGGGAGCTGACCCACAGATGGCGTGTTTGTCACTGCTCCAGGCTCGGACGTTGGATCCGGGTTCGTAACACCTCCCCACCAAAAAGAATTTGGTTTGGGGTTCTATAAAAAGAAACACAAACCAAATTAGTACGACGACACAACTCCAAATGGACTTACTTATACTATGAACTAGAGTGATGAGGCTGTCTTGTCCACAGAACTTTTCTACTAGCCATTTCCGGCACAACGGGAACTTGCAGATAGAAGGCAATGATCTGCCTGACGTAATCTTCCACGTCTTCACTGCGATGTCAAGCAGGGGCGTCGTCTCACATCTCTCGAGTACGGATTGGTTTCGACACGATTTGGGGTGACTCGACACTTCCTTATGTCGTGGCACCGATGATGGCTGACTACAGACGGCATTTCTGGTGCCGGTCCGATGGTCCTTCAGGGAGACAGGAACCTGGAATACAGAGGTCTGATAATTCAGAGTGATCGCGACAGTGGGTAAGTCAATACTTACAGCATACCCTACTAGGTTCACACCTAGTCCCAACAGGGCTGCTTGTACGTCGCAGATGGCATTCACTCTGCCACCGTCAGGTCGACCAACGTTCCGCATAACGCTGCATTGAGGCTCAGCTATCACGCGAGGGGTGTCAACCTGTCGGAAACAGTCACTCAATTTATCACATGTCGTACCTCCTGTATCAACCATTACCTTCCAGGTCCCTTCTTCAACTGCAACACCTGCAGTACAAATCTCCAATCCCTGGGACCTCTTCTCGATGTTCACGGGAGCCATCATCCTTCGGGTCGTCCACTGATCCTTACTGAGAACACAGAGAGCACATAGGAGAACAAAACAAAATACTGCTAAGAAACATGGGGTCAATTGAGGGATACGCTTCCCGAGCCAGTCATGTCCATAGCCGGCAACATCCATAAGCCTGGCTTGGACCGAAGAGGGCACTAGACCTTTTGAACACCCGTCACATACCTCTGACGTCTGGGGAATCTCTGGCTGGTTCACTACACGCTGTAACTTGCCATACCGCAAGCACACCTCAGCCTTCGCTCCAGACTCGTTGGTATCCGTGGGTGTCTGCACACGAGGCCTCTCTTCTAGCTCAGGTACCTCTGCCTTCTTAACCTCATGTTCCTTGTCGAGAGAATCAGGAGACACTGCTAGATAACTGTCGATCTGCGGGGGAGAGGACAAATTAGACATGTTCAAATCCGGGTCTGTCTTTACCTGGACATTACCATTGCCTGTAGACACCTCCGACCTTGCTGTTCTGGTAGACTCGTCCACAATCTTGGGAAGATTGATGCTCCAATCGGTCACCAAGTCGTTGGCTAGTATCACGTCAATCCCAGCCACAGGGAGGGTATCGACTACTGCCAACGCACATGTGCCGCTGAAATAAGGCGAGTCAAGATGTACTGGCACTAAGGGGGCGATGTACTGCGTCCTAGGAAACCCAACCAGGACAACCTCTGGTCTCCCATCCACACTTACCCCCTCGGGTAACGAGCTCTTCACGATCAGGGACTGAGCTGCTCCACTATCTCTGAGCACTACAATTGATCTACCAGTATGATCACTCGTTACATACCCGGTTGAAGTGTGAGGGGCCAACAAACTTGGTCCTTCCCGCGTCGTCGTAGACTGGTTTCCTACTGGTGATGTAACACAGCTCATCAACATCACCTCCCTTCGTGCGCTGCCACCTCTTCTGCCTCGGCACCTAGCAGCTATGTGCCCTTTCTGCCCACAAGTCCAGCACACCATATTCCTCCTTGGACTACGGTGTGTCGGACTACTAGGACTTGTTCTTCGAGGGCTACCTGGGGGCGTCTTCTTAGCACTTTGTGGGACGGGTCTTTCTTCTTCTTCGTCGTGAGGTCTGTCAAACCGGCGTTGGTAATTCCTCGGGACATACTTAGCAGACGGCCTATGAGTCAGGATGTACTCTTCAGCCATGGTGGCTGCTGCACTCAAGGTCTCTACCTGTTGTTCCTCTAAGTACGTCTTGAGGTCTCCAGACAAACAATCCTTGAAGTCCTCCAGCAGAATCAGCTGCTCGAGGTCTTCCTTGGTCTCCACCTTCCGAGAGGCACACCATTCCTGGAAAAGTCGCTCCTTGATCGTGGCGAATTCGGTAAAAGTGTGGTCTGAGGTCTTCTTCAGGTTTCTGAACTTTTGCCTATATGCCTCCGGTACCAATTGGTACGCCATGAGCACCACTTTCTTCACCATATCGTAATCGCCGGAGTCGTCAAGGGATAACGTAGAGTAGGCGATTTGGGCCTTCCCAGTCAAGACGGACTGTATCATGATGGCCCAATTCTCCCTTGGCCACTCCAAAGAGGCAGCGACTTTCTCGAAGGCTGCGAAGAACTTCGAAACTTCTCTCTCGTTGAATTTGGGGACCATTTTGATATTCCTTACCGGATCGAAACCGCTTACTCCAGTTTGTCTCTGTCCAGCGCCTAGTCGTAATACTTCTAGTTCATGTTGTCTCTGTCTTTCTTTTTCTTCTCTCTCTCGCTGTTTCTCTTCTCTTTCTCGTTCTTCTCTTCTTTCTTCTCTTTCTAATTCTAAATGCCTCATCGCCAATTCTTTTTCTTTCATCTCCATTTCTTTATCTTGTCTCTCTCGTTCCATTTCTAATTTCTTCCATTCTATTTCACGATTTATTTCTAAGGCACGCATCTTGACAGTTAGGAAGCTGATATTAAGCTCACCTGCATCACTGTCAACGTCGCTGCCCTTATCTTCCTTTTCCGTGGAAGCTATCTCCTCACCTTCCCTTGTACTAGGAGTCTCGCCTTCCTGTTTCTCTTCTGCCTTCAGGTGCCGGTGAACCTTGGACAAGATCTCCACACGGGAATCACTGGCACGGATCTTGATCTCCAGGTAGGCGCTCACTAGTACAAGTTCCGGTTTGCTCAGATACTTTAATCTGGCAAGACAGTCCTCTCTGTTCAGAAAAGCCTGAACATCGTCCAGATCATCGATGGTAGCTTTGTCTGCCATTGTCACAGATGGAACACTTTGCACTTAACACCTTGCTTACACGTTAGCACTTAACACACCGAGCACTGTTCTACGCCAATATTGCACTTTATCGCACCAAACACTGCACTTGCCAATATTGCACGTAATCACTCCGGGCACCGCACTACCCGATATTGCACTGAGTCCAAGCGAACACTTCGCTCTACAATATTGCACTGAATCACTGAGCACCGCACTAGTCAATATTGCACTTAATCGCTTAATCACAGCGAGCACCGCACTGCACAATATCGCACTTAGTCACTCTGAGCACCGCACAGGACGTATAACGTCACAATCGTCACACAGGGGGAATTATTTACAGGGATTACGCCACTTCACCACCCCTGTCAAACATACTTAACAAGGGGACGGATCCCGCTGGGGATGCCAATTATGTTACGGCCCTCTCGGGACGCAACGGGGTTCTTACTCTGATGTAGTTAGAGGAAGATATATATCCGGCCCCAAGCCAGTAGAGGCTATCAAGGGATGCGATCCGTGACGCAAGTAACTTAAAGGGAGTAGGGAAAGAAAGGTAAGAACTTAATATAATATAATATAACCTTCACCATTTAAATATATAAAATACAAGAGTACACAAGGGGGAGGGGTATTAACACTTTACATGGGGATCGTGCACAAACTAGTCTTCTGCTGAAGACTCTTGATTAAGAAGCTAGGTGCGGAGTCCGCGGTGCTTTCTTCGTGGCCTCAAGACGTGTCCTCTGAGAACGCCGAGCCTACCCTGGCCACAGGTCAGCCACAACACAGGTCCACTGGGGGCACCGTCGCGGAGGCCGTCAACCACACGTCCAGCAGGTCTGCTGGCAGGTACTGAGCCACCAAGGCTGGTACGGCCACTCCACGAACGATAAAAGGGGTATGCCCTAGACAGGAGTCTCGTGTGATATCACCAACCACCCTCCTGTCCTCAATACCCCAGTGGATTATCGTCTCCAACCGTCGGTCCCGGGTAAATCCTTCCACTGCCACTCCACTGGCAGGCTTAACACACCACAGTGTTCTTCCGGGGGGACGACGTCACGACAGCTGCAGCAAACTTCACTGTATGGAGACTGGCTGCCTCGGGTAGACTGACTACACCTTCAACACAGTGGTCCCAGGTCGGCTCTGTAAGCAGACACGTCATTAATAACCGGGACACTAATACACCACACTCCCAGGCTCAGATACAAACGCCCGACATATCCACTCCCTAGATGGCGCTGTCGTCGGAGCACCACCTCGCCAGAGGTCAGGAGCGGCGGTGTTGAGCGCTGAACCAGACTGGAAACTGGTCCTCGAGGCCAGTACACGCTGTCCTCACTAGGTGTCGTCGTCCGTTTGGCGGGGGTTTCGGGAGCTGACCCACAGATGGCGTGTTTGTCACTGCTCCAGGCTCGGACGTTGGATCCGGGTTCGTAACAGGTCAGGATAGAGCTTACCTATCACGGTAGATTTCTGAAATAGAAGGAATTCAGAGAACATGTTAAGCACGCATACATATATCATAGCATATTTACTACCGGAACCGTCTGCAAGCACTCACAGCGTATTTCTTAAAAGGAGACGAAAGCTGGACCACATAATATTTACACGTGGAAGATACTGGAGGGCCATGTCCCATATAAACACAAAATATTGGAGCGACAAATGCATTGCGAAATAAAGAATATATTCAGTGAAATGTAGTGGAATCTAAGGCACAATAAGAGAGTACTCTATGAACATCACAAGCTGTAAAGCTTCCCTTACTAAATGTCCAACCACTTGGGCTGGACGGTAGAACGACGGTCTTGCTTCATGCAGGTCGGCGTTCAATCCCCGACCGTCCAAGTGGGTGGGCACCAGTCTTTCCCCCCCCCCCCCCCCCCCCCCCCACACCCCGTCCCATCCCAAATCCTTATCCAGATCCCTTCCAAGTGCTATATAGTCGTAATGACTTTGGCATTTTCCCCTGAAAGTTTCCTCCTTTCCTCCTTTACTAAATATCAGAATTACTACTTAAATACAAGTAAAATGCAGGACAATTGGACAAGTTCCAGCAGGAAGTGACGAATCCGGCTGATAATAATGAATACGCGGGCCACCGGGTCTCTCTCTAAATAACAGTTTTACAGATCATGTTATCACCAGACAAGTCTTTCCACCAGGACGAGGTTTACAAGTAGATGTATTCCCGGCTACAAGTAAACTACTGCTGCACGTGCGGTGTAACTCAGTATACACCCAACTCGGTAATAGTTTTGAATGTACGTGACACTATTCAAGCTCCTTTTCTTGTCCCTAGTACAAGGTGTCCCTTGTAGAAGATGTTCCCTAGTTCAAGTAAATGTATGCATATTATTCAGTATATCTCTCTCTCTCTCTCTCTCTCTCTCTCTCTCTCTCTCTCTCTCTGCCTTTAACCAACACTCACACATTCTTTCTATACACCAGTCACTTCCACAACAGTCTGAACAAAATTACATTGTGCCACACTGTATCTCTAATCACTGAGTCGTTCACGTAATGGGCATTAGTGGTACTTGCTGTTTTAATTAAGCCAATTACATCAGTCCAATATCCGCCAAGTTAATTACTCCTGATAATAATTCAGTGATGCAAAATGATCTACCATGTCGATGATGCAGTTTGCATGGTAATGAAGCTGCTTGTCTGTCTACCTGTCTGTCAGTCTCTTCTGTTTGTCTCTGTCAGTTTTCTCTGTCAGTCTTCTCTGTCTGTGGATTTCTCTATAAGCCTCCTCTGTCTGTGGGCCAGTTTCATGACCAAGATTCTCTGTCTCTCTGTCATTCTTCTCTGACTGTAAGTTTTCTCTGTCTGTTATTTATGTCTGTCAGTCGTCTCTGTCTGTCATCTTTGAATGTTATTTTTCGCTGCCTGTCTGTTACTCGTTTATTATTATTGGTTTCATGATTGTCTGTCTGTCATACAGTCGTTTCATTTATATGTTGGAAGGTAATGTCTGGCTGTCCATCTTTCAATCTCTATCTCATGTCACCCTCCTTGCATTTTCCTAACCACCTCCACCGCCTCTTCCTCCTCCTCTCCCCCCCCCTCCTCCTCTTCCTTTAGGACCTCTTCCTATCCCCTCTTCCTCTTCCTTCAGGACCTCTTCCTCCTCCTCCTCCTCCTCTTCCTCCTCCACCTATCTCCACCTACCACCATCGAACCCCCGTACTCCGGAGTCGTGGGATTCAGCTACCCACCTGTAGTTGATGACTTCATTTTCAACTTCATCAACCACGCCGATGGAGCGGCACCCCCTTTCCCTCCCCTCCCCCCCCCCCCCCCCTACCACCACCTTTCCCCTCTCGCTCTCGTCCTCGCCTCCTTTCTTCTCTTCTATTCCACTTGTCTCCTTATTTCTTCTTCCTTCTACTCCTTGTAATTATTCTTTTTAACTTGTTTTCTTAGTGTTTCTCCTGTTTGGAACAGCTGCGCCATTGAATATATGGAGAAAAACTTTCTTAACCCTCAGACTTATAGACACAGATACACAGACTGAAGGGTAAATGGAGACAAAGAGAATCAAAGAGAGAAATCGAAATGGTAACCAAAAATGAATCTGGGAAGAGGGTAAGAAGGGGAGAGAGAAATAGAAGGAATGCAAAGAGGAAGGGTAATGAAGGGGGATTCGAAGCAAAAATCTGAGCAATGAGCAGGGTAATGAGGTGATGAAAAGGACAAGAAGATGAGGAAAGGAGAGAGGGAGAGAGAGAGATGGAAAAATGACTGAGTTCCCACCTTCCCTTCTCTTCTCCAGCAAGACTCAACATCTCATCACACCGCAGCAACATTCCTCTACATTCCTCGTGCATCTCCCAATATTCAGCATTCAGAAACGTTCAGAGTCTTCCATTACACTCGAAGTATCCTTTTACATCCCCTATTCTCTCTCCACATCCCCAGCATATCCCCAGCATCCCTTCATAACTTCCAACCTCCCAACACACCTCAGCCTCCGGTAACACCCTATCCTCTCTCCACACTGCACCTCATCCCTCAACACCTCCAGCCTCTATCCACACACGCCATTACCCCTCCACACCCCCAGCACCCTCTTCAATTTTGGTATCCCTCCACACACTCCAATCCTATATTCACATTAAAACGTTCCCTCCATAACCCCCACGTCCCTCCATACCCTTCGCTTCATTGCAAACCTCCATCATTCATCACCCCCCCCCCTCCCTTCGTCCACATCCTCATCATTCATCCACACTCGCAACATCTCTCCAGATCTCCAGCATCCATCCTCATCTCCATCATTGAGTGGTGTTCTCCGTCTGTCGACTTTCAAAATTTCTAGACCAGAAAATCCCGACGTCAGACCTTTTCCAGACGGAAGGAATTGCGAGATTTGTTTTTTCTTAGTTGTTTTGTACATTTGTTTGTTCGTGGTTGTTTGTAGAATTTAATTTTGAAGCGTAATTTGCCGTCTGCATTTAATGTTATTTGTTATTTTAAATTTGCCCTTTTTTTTAAATTTGCGTCGCTACGTTTTTTTTTTATTTTTATTTTGTATAGTCTGATTGTCTAGCTCATCTCACTTGCTTACTATTTATTCCTGTAGCTCATTCTTATTGCTCACTCACACAGTAATTGTGCCTACAGTCCCCTTGACTCATCTATAACTTCAGTATCCACTTTAATCTTCTCATTATATTCTTCCCGATACACTTTGTCAGTCTTTGAATATCTCGTATGTTGTGAACATGTTTCCTCGTGTTAGATTTGGATTGGTGATGGTGTGTTATATTCCGAATGATGCGTTTATGTTTTGATTCCAAATACTGGTAATGTTATTATTTTCGCATAGGTTGATGTACCAGACTTAATCTCTCAATGGAGATTAGTAAAATGCTAGTAAAAGACCTATACTAGCCACTTTAAATGGCTTTAATTTGTGTGTGTGTATTTACTATTTATACCTGCAGAATCGAGCTATTAGCTCTTGGACCCCGCCTTTCTAATTGAACTATTTGTTTTCCTCTATCTTGTCTACTACTTACATTTGTCTCTTAAACACGCAAGCGCGCACACACACACACACACACACATACACACACACACACACACACACACACACACACACACACACACACACACACACACACACACACACACATTAACATACAGGAAGCAGCCCGTAGCAGCTGTCTAACTCCCAGGTACCTATTTACCGCTAGGTGAACAGGCGCATCAGGGTGAAACTGAAACTTCTTGTTTCTGTCTCGGCCGGGAATTGAACCCGGGCCCCCTTAGGACGACGATTCCAGAGTGCTGTCCACTCAGCCGCGAGTTCCTGTATGTGTGTGTGTGTGTGTGTGTGTGTGTATGTGTGTGTGTGTGTGTGTGTGTGTGTGTGTGTGTGTGTGTGTGTGTGTGTGTGTACTGATGAACACAGCAACCAGCTGACAGGAGCTGAGAGAAGAGAGAGAGATAAAAACGACAGTAAAGTAAAATATAGGAGAATAACGGAGGAGGAAGGGAAGGGGAGAACAGTGGTGATAATTGGCATAATGAGACACAAGTGGAGGGGAGAAAATCGTGTGAGAGGGAAAAATGAATAATGGGAGAGGAAGTGAGAGGGAGTGAGAGAGAGAGAGAGAGAGAGAGAGAGAGAGAGAGAGAGAGAGAGAGAGAGAGAGAGAGAGAGAGAGAGAGAGAGAGAGACAGAGAGAGAGAGAGACTAATATATATATATATATATATATATATATATATATATATATATATATATATATATATATATATATATATATATATATATATATATATAATATGTGTGTATATACTAGCTGTACCCGGCCACGCGTTGCTGTGGCTCTGCAACCTTTTCCCTGTCTCCCCGTGCCTCGTTGTCCCCCCCCCAAGATCCCTCACTCCAGCGTCCGCTCGTCCTCCCTTCCATTGCCCTATCCCCTCGTCCCCACCATCCCCAACTGCCCCGTCCCCTCGTCCTCCCAACTATTACCCCCTCCCCAGTTCCCTCGTCCTCCCCCACCATCCCCCTTTCCCTCTTCCTCCCCAACACTCCCCACTCCCTCGTTCGATGCATTCCCAAACGATTTGATGTTTCCATCAGAAAATTGGGAACATCAAATGATCTGATGTTCCCATCACTGAAATATAAGAAAAACAGTTAAAAATGAGATGAAAATATGAAAAAATAAAAAATAAAAACTATACTCACGAAATAAATGGTATGGTAAACAACACAGCTCAATTCCAACGCAATTCACACAAAATAATTAAATCAAAATGAAAATAAATCAAAATCTATCAAAATTCTATTTATCATTTCAATCAGAAACATTGAAATGGAATTGTAACATATCTAGTATAGCATGTGTGTTGCTCTTACATGCAACAGATGGCGCTGTTTTTCAAGAAAAGCATAGTTTTACCTGACACAGGTGCGGCATCTATACTTATACTTACGAAAAAAATGAATGGTATGGTAAACAACACAGCTCAATTCCAACACAATGTCACACAAAATAATTCAATAAAAAATATAATAAATCGAAATCAATGAAAATAAAATTTATCAATGCAATCGGAAACATTGAAATGGAATTCGTGACATATTTAGTATAGCGTGAATATTGCTATTATGTGTAACAGATGGCGCTATTTTTCAAAAACGCATATTTTAATCTGTCACAGGGGTGGCATCTATATAGTAGGTATATAAAAAGACGCGCCTATTCGAATACAACGTTGTGTCAAAATTTCAAGTCCTGGGTTCGATCCCAGGCGCCGGCGAGAAACAATGGGCAGAGTTTCTTTCACCCTGTGCCCCTGTTACCTAGCAGTAAAATAGGTACCTGGGTGTTAGTCAGCTGTCACGGGCTGCTTCCTGGAGGTGGAGTCATGGTCGAGGACCGGGCCGCGGGGACACTGAAAGTCCCGAAATCATCTCAAGATAACCTCAAGATATGTTTATAAGAACCTGCTCGGATGCGAATGGAACGTTGTATGAAAATTTCAAAGCAATCGGTGAAGAACTTTCGGAGATTAGCGGTTATGCACAAACGAACATTTCCATTTTTATTTATATAGATGAATGACTATATCTGTCTCGATATTCAAGATCTTGAGTCTCATGTTAGATAAGCAAGTTAAAGATTATGAGCAAGCGAGGGCATGTGAGTTGTGAAGAAATTATCAAAAGAAGGTACCAAGCCGTGAAGACTCTGTAGATCCGTGTGTGAGTTGTGAGGAAGAAAGAGCTTGTGATAAAGAGAGGGTGTGATTTAGAAACTTGAGGGGGGAAAGAGAGGGGTTGTGAGGTACACTATGTTGGGATGGAAGAGGTTGTGAGGCAGAGAAGCAATGAGTAAGAAAAGGGAGAGGAATAGGGAGTAGTTGTGGAGCGGAGATAGGTTGCAAGAATCTGAGACGTTGTGAGGTAGGGAGAGACAGCAAAGTGTAGAATGGTTGCAAGGAAATATGGGAATGGAGATATAAATCAACTGCTTAGATTGTGAGGAACAGAGAAAATGTGAAGCAGAACGTGGGGTTGTGAGGTGGAAAATGGTTTTGAGGTAGAGGGTCATTTGAGATAGAGAGTGCTTGTGAGGAAATTGTAGTTGAGAAGAAAACAGGGTTTATATGATTGTGAGGTGTTATTAAGACCGAGGAAGATTGTGAGGTAGAGAATGATAGTGATGAACATTTTTCTAGCATTTATAAATGCGTGCGTGTACTCGCCTATTTGTATTCACCTAGTTGTGTTTGTGGGGGTTGAACTCTGGCTTTTGGTCGCGCCTCTCAACTGTCAATCAACTGGTGTACAGGTTCCTGAGCCTACTGGGCTCTATCATATCTACACTTGAAACTGTGTATGGAGTCAGCCTCCACCACATCACTTCCTAATACATTCTATTTGTCAACCACTCTGACACTAAAAAAGTTTTAATATCTCTGTGGCTCAATTGGGCACTCAATTTCCACCTGTGTCCCAAACAGAAAGACACAGGTGGAAATTGGCAATTCCATACACACGCAAACACACACACACACACACACACACACACACACACACACACACACACACACACACACACACACACACACACACACACACCCACCAGGAAGCAGCCCGTGACTGCTGACTAACTCCAAGGTGCCTATTTACTGCTAGGTAACAGGGGCATTCAGGGTGAAAGAAACTTTGCCCATTTGTTTCTGCCTGGTGCGGGAATCAAACCCGCGCCACAGAATTACGAGTCCTGCGCGATATCCACCAGGCTACCAGGCCCCTGTTGTGTGTGTGTGTGTGAGAATGTTTTTCAGTAAGTGAATGTGTGTGTGCGTGTGTACGTGTATGTGTGTGCGAGCGAGCGCACCTGGAGCTCAAAGCCGAAGTTTTCCCTTTCATTCTTATGGCTTGTGGCTTAAGTTATAATTGCGTCAGTGTTTGAGATCTTGCAAAGTGCAGAAGTGTGTGTATTGGTCTTCCTTTTCTCATGTCTCCACTCACTGTCTATCTTCCGAGGGTTTTTTTTCTCTGTACGTCTGTCTTTTTCTCTTTCTCCTTCTTTCATTGTTAGAGTCTTTCTCTATATAGATTTTTCTCTCCCACACTCTTTCTCTCTCTCCCAATTTCATTATCACTCTCGTCACTGTGGCATAAAAATTACATGCTACGTCAGAATTAATAATTAATTCATCTTTATCAGCTTCAAATTTAATGTTTTTGTCATGTAGGTTTAGGTAAAGCAGGAAACAAAAAGTTGTTCAAAAGACAAGCAATAATTTTTTTTTTTTTCATTTTCATGGTTCTTAGACATCTGAAACGAGTCGTTAATGGATTAAAAGCGATGGGATATATTACCTCGTAAAGAAGTCACTTTTCTTGAATGTGGTCAAGTCTTCCGGGCTTCGCGCCTGCTTTTTGATAATTACCTCCTCCTTCGATGCGATACTTAGTCACTCTCCAGTACCTGGCTTGTACTGTGGCTTGTACTGTGTGGAGGTCACCCTCCAGTACCTCCCTGCCTTGTACCCCTCACCCTCCACCCACGGCTTCTAATGGTTGAAGGTCTCCCATTTCAACCTCTCATCTCCGTCTTATACTTTTTGGAGTCCGCCTTCCTCCTCCCTGGATTACCACAGTGTAGAAGCTACAGTTCTACCATCCCTCCTCTTTGGTTTTTACTGTGTGGAAGCCATCTCTTCCCTCTGGCTTGTACTACTGTGTGGAAGCCATCTCTTCCCTCTGGCTTGTACTACTGTGTTGAAGCCATCTCTTCCCTCTGGCTTGTACTACTGTGTTGAAGCCATCTCTTCCCTCTGGCTTGTACTACTGTGTTGAAGCCATCTCTTCCCTCTGGCTTGTACTACTGTGTTGAAGCCATCTCTTCCCTCTGGCTTGTACTACTGTGTTGAAGCCATCTCTTCCCTCTGGCTTGTACTACTGTGTTGAAGCCATCTCTTCCCTCTGGCTTGTACTACTGTGTTGAAGCCATCTCTTCCCTCTGGCTTGTACTGCTGTGTTGAAGCTATCTCTTCCCTCTGGCTTGTACTACTGTGTTGAAGCCATCTCTTCCCTCTGGCTTGTACTACTGTGTTGAAGCCATCTCTTCCCTCTGGCTTGTACTACTGTGTTGAAGCCATCTCTTCCCTCTGGCTTGTACTACTGTGTTGAAGCCATCTCTTCCCTCTGGCTTGTACTACTGTGTTGAAGCCATCTCTTCCCTCTGGCTTGTACTACTGTGTTGAAGCCATCTCTTCCCTCTGGCTTGTACTACTGTGTTGAAGCCATCTCTTCCCTCTGGCTTGTACTACTGTGTTGAAGCCATCTCTTCCCTCTGGCTTGTACTACTGTGTTGAAGCCATCTCTTCCCTCTGGCTTGTACTACTGTGTGAAGGTCACCCTCAGTCACGGTCTTTCGCTTCTTTTGTTAATAATTTGTCATTGTTGATTGAGGCTGTCATTGCTGATAGTTGTTATTGCCTATTGCTACTTTGTATTGTTAATTGTTTGTTAATATTGTTATCGTCATTGCTGTTATTTACAATTGGTGCTGTCTTTATTGATTGTTGCTGTTTTGGTTGATTATATTATTTGCTGTTGTTATTTGAATGAATGATGTTTATATTCAGACTATTGGTTTAGTAATTATTACAGGTATTATCAAAGCAATTGGTAATGAGTGTATGTGTTTACACTCACCTGGATGTGTTTGTGGGATAGCTCAGCTCCTCGCCTAGCTTTCCCAATGTTCGTGCAATAATGCTGTGACTCAGTTCCCATGTTTTTCTTAACATGTTTACATGTAAAATTGTTTATCGAGTTTGCATTAACCACATCAACGTCTAAACGATTTCACTTATTAACGCGTCAAACACTGAAGACGTGTTTTCTGATATCTCTTTATCTGATTGTTTCTGGGTCTACTCCGTCAATTCTCTTTAGAATTTTAGAATTTGTTAATGTTCCTGTTTCTTCTCGCCTCCGGTGTGGTAAGTTGCAGTTTGCTCGGTCTTTCCTCAAAGTTCAAGCCCTTCACCTCGGGCACGAATCTTTCTTCATATCTTCGGATATTTTCTGGTTTATTTCATGGATTTTCAGACGATAGTTCAATGTATGAGTTACATATTCAAGAGTGGGTCACAAATAGGTTGTCTTTAAGGTCCGGAAGACACTTTTGTTCATGTTTCTTATAATTGCGTATATGATGACCAGTATGGCAGATGCTATTGACGCTGTTCTTCTAATATGTGCTTTTTCTCATAAGATTTGGGAACATGACTACTCCCAGGTCTTTCTCATTTTCTAAACCAGAAATATGACTCCTTCATTCAACACTGTTGTAATAGATTTCTAAGTCTGTTCCAATCCTCATAACCTCTCATTTGGCGTGGTTACATTTTAGCAGACTTTTGATCTTAATGTTCATATCATTCTCTGTATACCACGTTTTTTCTAATCTTATCAACCTGGACCTCCTCATGCTAAAGGGTTTCACAATATTCGGTTTGTCAATTTCTCTAAAATTGTTCTCTCAGCGTTTCCTGGTAGCACAGATGTCTTTAGGAATCTGTCTTGTAGCAAACTTCTAGACATTCTTCACGTTTACTTTGTGTTATTTCAAGTGGAAATTCCCCAAATCGTTCTTCGCGTTATGGTACTGGACTAACATAGGTAGTGTAGAGCGTCTTTAAAGCTTCCTTCTCGAGATGTTTAAACTTAAAACTTAACTTAAAACTGTGCGAATGTTCAATAGTTTAATGTTTTGAATGTTTAATGTTTTGATGTTGAAAAAAGCGTGCAGCCATATCTACATCCAGACTCTTTTTATGGGTCACTGTGTGTGTGTTCGCCTAGTTGTGCTTGCGGGGGTTGAGCTTAGCCCCAGGAATGAGCTGGGGCATTCACACACCCTCCAGGAAGCAGCTCCGCAACGGCTGCCTAACTCCCAGGTACCTATTTGAAGCTAAGTAACCTGCTAGGTAACAGGGGCATTCAGGGTGAAAGAAACTTTTTTCCATTTGTTTCTGGTCTGGAAATCGAACACGGGCCACAGAATTACTAGTCATGCGCGCTACCCACTCAGCTACCAGACCCCTCTAGGTAGTATTTGTGCGTGTGCATGTGTGTGTGCGTGTGTGTGCGTGTGCGTGTGTGTACGTACTCAGGCAAATGTACGTGACTGCTTGTTTGCAGTGAAATTTGCATGTTTATTTATTTATAAATACGGACTCTTGTTTTGCTGATAAATGTGCAATATTTTAGCCTTGCACGGGTTTTGTTTAATTTTATATTTAGTGGCGAATGAATATATATATATATATATATATATATATATATATATATATATATATATATATATATATATATATATATATAATATATATATATATATATATATATATATATATATATATATATATATAATATATATATATAATATACGTTTGTGAGGGTACCACCTCTGGTGCCAATGTGGGGACCCATAGCCTCGGAGAAGAAAATAAAAAGTATATATATATGTCTCTTGCCACCCTCTGCTTGACTTTCATCAAATGAGCCTCTCACAAAGTATCTTACATTGGAGATACCTTGGAGTTTTTCTGGGGCTTAGTATCCCCGCAGCCCGGTCGTCGACCAGGCCTCCTCGTTGCTGGACTGGTCAACCAGGCTGTTTGACGCGTCTGCTTGCAACCTGACGTATGAATCACAGCCTGGTTGATCAGGTATCCTTTGGAGGTGCTTATCCATTTCTCTCTTGAACATTATGAGGGGTCGGCCAGTTATACCCCTTATGTGTAGTGGAAGCGTGTTGAACAGTCTCGGGCCTCTGATGTTGATAGAGTTCTCTCTCAGAGTACCTGTTGCACCTCTGCTTTTCAACGGTGGTAAAGAGATGCCAAAGCCAAAGAAATACCAAAGCCAATGCCATCTTGCCAAAGAAGTGGACACAAAGTCTCATAGTACCAACTCCTAAACCTAACTCTCAAAAATTCAGACCCATTTCCCTTACATCTTGCATGTGTAAAGTCTTGGAGAGAAGTATTCTCAATCGTGTCATGTTTCAGGTCAAAGGAAAATTGGCTCCTAACCTCTTTGGGTTTATGCCCAAGTGTAGCACACAAACATGCTTTGCTGAATATTTTGTACACTCCCAGGATGGGACACAGGCAGCCTTTATTGACCTAAAGTCAGCTTTCGATGTAGCGAATGGCGAAATAATATTAGAGCAACTTGCTGAATTTGGAATCAAAGGTAATCTTCTGAGTTGGATAAAGAGCTACCTATCCAACAGGCGTGCTAGTGTCCTATTTAAAGGAGTTAAAAGTATAAGAACAGATGCATTTGAACTAGGCACACCTCAAGGTGGTGTTTAAGCCCTATGCTCTTTAATATACTTATGTACAAACTTATCCATGACATACTTATACAACCTACTTAAACTGTTATGTTATGCTGATGATATTTATATTATGGCACACAGTAAACCAAGGCTACAAGTATTATTTGATGCATTCTCCAAGAAAGTAGTAGAATGTAGTCTCATAATCTCTGTTGATAAAACAAGGGTTCTTATTCCCCCGTTCTCTTCATGTTAACTATACTATTAATGGAGTGCCCGTGGAGACTTGTCTTATATTACGGAGTCGAGGTTAATGATACAAATCTCATCAGCAACCTGCGCAAAAAAAAATTTAAGCGTCTTGAACCTCTCAAAACTCTTGTTGGCAAAGGATTTGGCATTAACATAAAATATGCTCGTAGTTTTTATATTGCCTTTATACGACCTGTTGTTGATTATTATGCCTTGCATCTTCTTAATTTTTCTCCTAAACACCTACAAGGCCTAGATACAGTACAGAATGATGCCATGCGCATCATCCTGTGTTGTCCTACAACTCACAGAATTGTCAACATGAGAAAGGAACTAAACTTACCTTCTATTTACGAGAGAATAGTTCTACTTAGTACTATGTTTTGCGCCAAAACTTTGAAAAATAATGGTCCCCCCCCCAGCTCTATTCAAATTAAATTGAGATCCATTCTAAACAATTTTGACTGTTCCCTCAATCCGCCGCAAAAAGCTCTTTACAGTGTACTCACCTATTTGTGCTTGTGGGGGTTGAGCTCTGGCTCTTTGGTCTCGCCTCTCAACTGTCAATTATCTGTTGACAACTATTGGTGTGTGACTCAGTTGTTGGCCAATAATCTTTTGAAACTGAATGTGTCTCATAATCCTCATAAAAATGTTTACTATATTCCCCCTTTTAAAGATGTGCAGGTCTCTTTACATTATACCCTCATCAGTGTAAAACAAATGTATAACACTGAAACTATGATTTGTATAATATTAGAAGCTATTGGCAGTCATCTTCAAAAATTTCAAACCAACTGAAATCTATGCCTTTACTGATGGTTCTGTGCAATTAGGCACTGGTAGAACAGGTTGTGCATGTGCAGTATATTGAGGGAATGAAATGATCATGTTTAGTACACAGAGAATGAACTACTAGGCAAGCTCTAAAAGTGCTCTGCAGTCCTTAAATAACCCATCACAATTTATGTCTGAAGTAGCTTGTGATATAAAATGGAATGTAATTTTTGCCAATGATAATAACTATTTTATAAAATCTGTGTGTTTCCTATCCTATGTTGGAGTTTGAAAACATGACTTTGTAGATTGGCCAATGAGGCTAGCAGGAAAGAAAACACTGATTATGACTTTGGACTATCAAATGCAATTATTAGAAACATACAAATTAAAGAAATTAATTCAGATTTAGAAGAACTAAGAAATGCCCAGAGACCTGAAAGCTGTGGTATTAAAAGCTATGACAACTTTTGTAATAATAGGTATGTGTATGGTCAGTACAGTAACCTGACCAGGCAATGTGATGTCATTGTGCAAATTCGCCTTGGCTATAGGCACAACTGGCAGGTTAGTGAGGCTGAGCCACTACCAGAATATTCAGATTGAAAACTCAGTGACAAACCTTTAATGCATTCACTAGATCACTATATTGTTGAATGTGAAACCGTAAAAGATTTTAGACGTCCTGGTCTATTGCACCACCCACTGTGTAACTATTTCATTGAATCTAGTGTACTGAACGACATCCTAACAATTTATTCATTTTTTTTTACCATTTTAAAGAATGAAGAACAATGTTTTTTTTAAGTTGCATCTCTTATGAACCCATCTCTGCCCTTGTGTGGCCGTGCACAATAGAAAGTTGTTTTTACATATTCGTATGTTAAAAAATTTATTATAACCATGATATATGTATGTGCTTCAGCCTACAGTTTAGACCTGTTGTCTTGTGTCTGGCCCTCAAGACAACTCAATGCTAGCATTCACTGTGACAGTGAATACCAGCATTAACCTCACTTTAATAAGACTTAATTGAAATCCTCTGATTTGGCAAAACTGTAATTATATTTTGTCAATAAAGATGTTAATAATCATAACGCTTCTTATCTCCTATTCCTTCCCATGAAAGAGATCACTCGCTCTCTTCCATGTTGTACGGAGCATTCATCTTGATAGACCATGAATATTTTGGCCTTCTTTTATTTAAGCAGATATCGGAGAATTGCGAGGGTGATGGAATGGAGTGATGGAAGTGAGGGGTGATGTGATAGTAATGGAGTAGTGGGGGGGGGGGAGATGTGGTGATAGGAATGGTGATTGTGATGGGGATTCTTGATGAATCGGTTTGCATACAACAGATGTCTAACATGAAACTTATTTCTGGCTTTGTTGCTGTTGACTCTTACCTTTCTCAGTAGATAATTAAATGTTTTTTTCTTCTTTGCGTGATCTGGCTGAGGTATCGGCTCTCTATCTGCACTCTCCTTCTATCGCCTGTTCCTATCTCTGTGTCCATTTTGCTTCTCTCTTTTTACTATCATTTATTTAGTTTTTGCGTTTACTCTCAATGCCATCTTTGACTGTTTTGTTTTGCTTCTCCTTTCATCTTGAGAAGTGTCTTTAACTTCGTTTTTCATTCCTTATTTGTACTTTTATTCTTATTTCCTCCCACCTCACCAACTCTTCTGCCTTATATTGGTGTACTTCCACAGTATATCTAAGTCTCAACTTGTTAATGGTATAGAATGGGCCGAAATGACGTCACTTTTCATTCACTGTATATATATGTGAGTAAGATTATTAATTATTCATCATCTCTCATCGTTGACATCAAGGTTTCTGCCTTTTCAGTTACTGGGAACAGTGGTTGGTCTTTTTCTGTATAAGGTTCCAGGATGGATTTCTCTCTTCCTCATGCAGTAACTTCGAGGGTTAACGATGATTCTAATTAACTTAAACTTTTATTCATTGTGAATGAGCGAGACACAATGAAAGTGAAAGTTATAAATACAATGAGAATGAGCGATCACTGTTTACTTGCGTTTAAGTATCTAGTGGAAAAGCAATGACCAATTTATGGATGACATACCAAAGGGGAAAATTTTATTGGAAAACATTTTTTTTTGATAAGCACCATGAGACAGAACATTCAGAACGCAGTACACAGAATATATCAACCTTGTCTCTGTCCAAAGAAAGTATAACAAATCATAGCACTAACCCATAGTAAACCAAGGATATAGAGAAGTATTGCACATAAACACAGTAACATGGAGAAACTCTACAAGAACGACAGAACAACAGAGGGGAAAGTGAGGCACCAGAGAGCAAGGAATGAATACTTCAGAGTGAGACGAGAAATAGAGTTGATTTTAAATTGCAGAAGTTAAAGCAAATATCCAACCACCTCTGTTTCAGTGCCACACCGCGAAGAAAAACAAAACGAAAAAGAAAAAAAGATTTGGCGATTAAATAGAGAATAGAGGAGGAGACATTTACAGAGAAGTGTCAAGGAAATCCGTCCGGAACCCAGCAGGAGATTATAAGTCTTCGCAAATGAGCAAGAAGATGTACCTGAACTTACAGAGTTTGAGTAACGCAAATCATCACTAGAGGACTATAAGTTTCCCTGAACTGAAGTAAATAGGCACCTGTTAGTGTTGGACACGTATAAAGCAGAGTGACCAGCAGAACCACACCGTAACCCCTTTCTATGGCATTTGGGCAGAGTTTCTTTCACACTCAAGTTCCTGTTCAGCTAGCAGTAAATAAGTATCTGGAAGTTAGACAGCTGCTACGGTCTGCTTTCTGGGGGGTGTAACAAATAGGAGGCCTGGTCGAGGACCGGGCCGCGGGGACGCTAAGCCCCGAAAACATCTCAAGATAACCTCAAGAAGATCACACAGTTTAGAGACGAAGGAGAATACTTCATATATCTTTACTCTCTTTACTATCTTCGACACAGTACTGCACTAAAATATTACGCAAGTTTGAGCAAGAGGCAGGAATGACACGACAGTTGCTCCGGTAGATAAAAGAGCCCCTAAACAACAATAACAATAGAGTCACAGTAAAAAAGAGAAACTATAGAGTTGCGAGAAGTTGTCAGCGGGGGTCCCTAAAAGAGTACTCATTAAGGTCTATCAGATTTCGAAAATATGAGCGATAGACTCCTTATTTTAAATTGTTTGTTGATGCCAAACATATGAGATGGATAAATAGTCTTGAAGACTGCAAGAAACTACAAGATGAACTGGACAAACTGAAAAAAATAGCCCAACGAAGTTCAAATTTTAACTACGCTTCAAACCATAACCTAAGGCATAAATCCCATTGACCTCAGCCTTAACCCCGACTCATTATGCATTTACCTGTTTGTTGAACGTTCGTGTTTTTTACAGTAACGAAAAAGAAAAAGAATAAGAAGAAGAAAAATAATCAGAAGAAAAGAATAAGAGTTCGAAAAAAATCATTATTAAAATATAAAATTATTATCGGTAAATGTATGACGGAAAATATATGTATATATACCGTATATACATAAATATATGTATATGTACCGTATCCCCGAGAAACAAACTCGGGAAGATATCAGTTACTTGATATTTGCAAAGAGGATCATGTTGGAGATGGCAGCATCCGGCTGTCATAAGATTTGGCAGCATCCGGCGGTAAATATATCTGTTTTTTTTTAAACGTTCCAAATAATGCAGTTCATTATAGATCATGAAGATAAATGTTCCTCTGACAGTTTTATATAATTTCCAAAATAACAATATAGGAGTAATATCAGTAGCACTAATAACAATAATAATAATAATAATAATAATAATAATAATAATAATCATAATAATAATAATAATAATAAAACAATACGAGTAATAAAAAAATCAATTATTACATTTTTTTTTAAGATAATTTTTCCTAAAAATTAAGAGTATCTCCAAATAGCCATATCGGCTTGACATTTTCTATGGGGCACTTATGCCCATCCGGATGGTGTGTAGAGTCTCGCAATATCCCGGAAATTTGTTGGTTGGATCTCGCTCGGATGTGTCAAAAATCCTGCCTCTAAATTCACTAGTAACTTGGTCCATACTCCAGGTGCCTGCAATAGGCGCCATTTTTGGCCAACATTGCATCCCAAACTCTTTTTGTTGCTCCGAAGTTGCAAAGCTGGGAGTACGTGTGTCGCATCCGGATGAATAGGTTGTTTCCTCGCTATGCCTCTTCTCCCTCTCTCTTGGTCTTTGTATGTGTATTTATGTTTCTCCCTCTGTCTATGTCTCTTTCTCTCTCTCTCTCTGTCTCTGCCTAATCTTCTCCCTCACTACCTGTCCCTCCTTCTCTCCCATCCCTCTTACTCTCCCTCTGATCAATCGCCCCCTAGCACATCCAACTTTGTATGCAAATTCGACAAGATCTTCCTTGGAATGGAACCCAGAAGAGGAATTCTATTTTTTTTTCTCGTGGATTTTGGGCTGTCTTGGTTGCATCTCGGAGCGAAAGGTCCTGCAGATGATGTGGACTTGAGGCTAAAAAAATTTCTATGTGCGATCACGGATTTGTACTCCGCTATTTCTGTGTTCAGGATGGGGCTCCACCTCTTGGACTCCTGCCAATCTAGCTTTCAGGTGTCTAATGAACTGGTTCACTACCTGCATGATTTGTATCAAACCAGTCAAATAATTGTATTAGAAGATGGCTATCACTGGGTCCTTGTCTTGTCTATCACATATTTATTATACTAATTTATTTGTTAGTTTACATGTCATAGAGATGTATGATACATCTGTGTGTCTCCCAGTGTCACTGTGTTACATCTGTGCCCTTAACTTCCTGCATGCCTGTTACGCATCACTTCAGAAATGTCACGGATTCTTGTGACACATCTCTCTTGATTCCAAAATTTGATTGACATATCTGTGTCTCTAGCGTCAAGAATCCCTATGATATGTGTGCCTAAAGATTCCAGCATCTTCTTGGACAAATCTGTGTCTCTGGCTACAAACGCCTCTATAATTCATCATTCTTTCTACCTTTAAACATCTTTGTTACATCTTGTCTTTAGCTTCGATCATCTGTATGATACATATGTCTCTAGCGTCCAGTATCTCTATGACACATCTGTGTCTGCAGCTTTCATCATCCGCATGGCACATCTATGTCTCTAGCTACCAACATCTCTGTTACATTTATGCCTCTAGCTTCGTTGGATGGTTTCATCAAATTATTATTTATTGTTAAAGTATTATTGCATTTTATCAATTTGTTGAAAATGGTGTTATTTTCTGTGAGGGATGGAGAAAATTTTCTGTGAGGGATGGAGAAAATTTTCTGTGAGGGATGGAGAAAATTTTCTGTGAGATAAAGCTATCCTTACTTTCTGTGAGGTATATAAAAAATCCACAAGTACAAGCACAGCATTATTTCAGTCTGTGCATGTGGAGCATTTTTAAATGTTGGATATATATTTTTGTCGATGCTTATGTTAACATTTGATGTTATGATATTGTTAAGTATCCTTGGAGAGAGAAATGTTGTAATATTATATTTCCATTAAACAATAATAACGTGCTTTTTTTCCTGATATGCTGACATGTCAAGCATATCAGACTTGACCAGAAAATTGTTTAATGTGATAGATTCTGAATTAATTTTGTTAATTTTGCCTCGGTAATGCGTAATAGGTAGTTAATTCCGAATAGTATAATAGACAGGTGCTTAAATGTGGCGTAATAAGCAGGTGAAACGTCAGTTTCGTCATTGATGCGTAATAGACTGTTTCGCTAGCATTGCGTAATAGACAATTGCGTCAATGCAGCGTAATAGACAAATGCATCAGTGCAGCGTAATAGACCGTTCCATCAGTGCTGGGTAATAGACCGTTCCATCAGTGCAGCATAATAGACCGTTCCTTCCAGTCTATTAGAGAATAGATATATGCTGCAGTGTTGCGTAATAGACAGTTGCGTCAGTGTAGCATAATGGACAGGTGTCAGTGTTGCGTAACAGGCAGCTACATCAAGACTTTTGGGAGTTGTGACACCATTTAATACCTAAATAATACTTGATATTCCGCTCTCTTGGATAAACAGGTATTAGACAAGTTTTATTTATTTATGTCGTCTCTGTCCTAAGGTAACGGTATTCACTAACAAGTAATTACAGTGCAGTGCATGTTAACAAAATAATTGTGGGCATTTTGTCAACTATTTCTGGATTCCTGTTGTCGGGAACAGGAAGCCTTCTAGGCTCTGCCTTTCAAGGACTTTCTAAGATAGACTGGAGATACCTTATCTCCAGGGTATATATGTACTACTATGTAAACAGAGACATGAAGTGGAAAGAAATGTATTCCACTCATCTGTCTCTTTTTATCTCTCATTCTAACTCTCTCTCTCTCTCTCTTATCTCTTATCTCTTCTTAAATTAGTGTTCCTAGTTAAACAACTAGCATCATCTCTCTTCTATCCTACATCAGCTCATCTTATACCATGTAGAGCTTCCAGAGTCAGACCGATGCCTAACTACCAGCTCTCATTGAACGCCATTAGCAGCTGTCGTTATCCTACGCTATCATCATCCTTTATTCATCCACGTTATCGCTGTCGTCCATTGACGCTGCGTTCAATCAATTAATCCCTCTGATATAAAGCTGCTTTACTTTGTTTCACGAGACGTCAAACTGGCTTGTTAATTGGGCGACAATTGGCTTGTTAGTTAAACAGAAACTAGATTGTTAATTCAAAGTTAATGGGAGTTGGTAGATGAACAGTAATTGACATTCAAGCTCAATCTCAGTGAATAACTCCTTTAATTATTTTGTGCTTGCATATTTGCAAGTAATTATGATCAAATTTGCATAGTGAATCTCTTGAGACTTATTTCCTAATTGGGCTGTTATATGAAATTTAACCGGTTCAGTAATGGGACTTTCAGATAGCCTGTAATTGATATGTTATTAACCACTACCAATGCATTTACGTAAGAGGTGTATATATATATATTATATATATATGTATATATATATATATATATATATATATATATATATATATATATATATATATATATATATATATATATATATATATATACACGGAGATGAAGAAAGTATGTAGATATATGTTTGATGAGAGATGTACGGCGAAAAAGATAGATATACAGCTGAATCTCTTCAACATAGATGCATATGAATCATGACAGCTTGAGAGAGAGAGACAGTCATATAGATATATACATATGCAAGTAAACAGATATGAATAAATAAAGACGCAGATTATATAAAGTAAATAAATAATTCACTAAGACTTTTCTTTCTTCATAAAAACAAAACTTGTAATAAAGTGAATAAATAAATAAAAAATACTATTTTTTTCTTTCTTTTTCGTTTGCCGCAATAAAAATGGAACTGGAGAGAGATTAAAGTCTTACGTCCCACACGCCGTGATCGCCAGCAGCTGGGAGGGAGGGATAGAGGGAGAGAGGGAGGGAGAGAGGGGAAGGATAGGAGGGAGTGTTTGAGGGAGATATGGAGGAAAAAAGGGAGAGAGAGAGGATAGAATAAAGAGGTAACCGAAGTCTCTCTCTGTTCTATAACATCTTTATTACCAGGGGGAAGAAAAGGCTTTCCTGGTACAAGTTGTATATTTAAATAGGAAAACAACAGCAAAGCATAAGCCTCTCTTCCCCACCCTTCCAATCCCTGCAGCAGGGGGAGGGGGTCTCTACTCCCTCCAGCAGAGGGGGGGGGGGTCTCCACTCCCCTCCAGCAGGGGGCTCTCTCCTAACTATCCCCATCTCTCAAGCAGAAGGCTTTCCTCCCACGCTCCAGCAGAAGCGCGTCGCTGTATTGAGAGGAAGAGTTTGAACCCAGTTTTAGTATCAACAACAACTACTACTATTGTGTCTTCTTACGCTGCCTTTACAGATAATAACATTGTTCATCCCGCCTCACAGTCAGGACGAGTGCCACACCTGTGGCAGGTGTGTAGGGAGACGAGACACAGGCAGATATACAACTACATCTGTCGCCTCCCCCCCCCCCCCTCTCTCTCTCTCTCTCTCTCTCTCTCTCTCTCTCTCTCTCTCTCTCTCTCTCTCTCTCTCTCTCTCTCTCTCCTTTTCCTACGCAGGAGGATATAGGCGTATAACCTGACTCCTGTCAATAGATTTAGAGCTTTTCTTTCCTCCATAGCTCAGGTTAAGTTTTATAATACTAGTTTCATCCGCTGGAATAGTTGTTTACAACTATGCTGCCAATTAATGCTTGGTGAACAGGAGCGAAACGTTAAGATCAGTGCCCAGTTGACTGTCCATAACCAGAGATCGAACCCCGCCTTAATCGTGTCCATAATAACAAAATAATAAACATATTTTTAATAATAACAAATCCAGATGTTGTTAAAATACATCACTCTATTTAAGTACCCATTTACATACTAAATTTATTAGGAAATACTCCACATCATCCTCCCTACACTTCCCGGACACCAGATCGTTGCCACCGGACCTCAATGGTACATTGCATAATTAATATGGTATTAGAGGGACATGTTTCACCAGCCTTGCTTCCGTGCTCAGGGGTTACATGTACCAGTCAATTGTTACAGATTTATTTGTCATTGCGATTTATATTGCTGCAATATGGCTTATGTGTGAAAGAAGTTGCCACTGTTGCTTGGTGTTTTGTTGTGATGGAGTAGTTACTGATGCTGGGGTAGGCGTCCACAACTTTATACACCGTGCCACTAAGTGGGTCTCTGTCACAGCCCCGTCACTACAACCACAACCTTCAAAAAATCCATAAAGATTTTAGCTGGGACGGCCCGATTGTAGACCGATCGGCTGTACTGTGCCTAGGGACTGCAACAAAAATCACACGATATTGCTATTTGGACTGGACGATACAGCGACGGGCTCGCTTCATGCAGGTTGGCGTTCAATCCCCGACCGTTCAGGTGGTTGGGCATCATTCCTTTCTCCCCGTCGTAAAGCTTGGCGCTTTCCCCCTGATAATGCCTTCCCACTCTCGCCTCACAAACGTAGCAGCCCCTTATACTTGTGATTTTCTATTTGCAACTCTATTGTCGGCTGCTGGTACTCGTCTCACACCACAGGTCCTCTGAGTTGCAGTGACCCTCCGCCTTGCTGCCACAATCAATACCATATATAGGTGTATTTCTGGCGAGTCGGAGACCGAGAGGTATGGCTAGCATGTCCTGCTCTGCCAGAAGACAGGGGGATGGCACTCGCGGCACAGTGAAGTTAACGACATCATTAAGAGGAGCGTCACCACAGCTGGGTGTCCAACTGAGAGAGCGCCCTGTTACCTAATGCCCCATAACTCTGATGTTCCTGTTGGACGGCCAGATGGGATGACGGTAATCCCCTGAAAGAGCGGCAAATAGTTGGTCAGGGACAATGCATGTGAATTACCCCTGGCTAACACCTGCAATAACTTCAGCGCTGCGCATCTATGTGGTGCTGCCACCCACTGGGAATCAGCAAACTCCCATAAATACACAGAACTAGATCATGATTAATATTTTGTCCCCATTGCTTCCGTGACACTTGGCGCCTGGGGCAAGAGTAGGAACTACCAGGAGAAAGCGCCAAGCCCAAAAATGTCACAATTTTTAGAAGGATTTGTGTTGTAAACTAATCGAAAAAAGACGTTCTAAAGCCACCAGCTTCCATCTCCAGCGCCTCAGCGTGGCAATACAGAGAGGAAACGTTCACTGCATTCAGTGTTCTTGTGCGCCATCTGAGGAACTCTACAGCCTGTAATAAATAATTTTGTTTCGTGTATATCACCAAATTTATAACTCATAGGGTGTAATGAAGTTTAAATAAAATAAAGTCATATGTGGTATATATATAACATATATATATATATATATATATATATATATATATATATATATATATATATATATATAAATAATATATATATATATATAATATATATATATATATATATATATATATATATATATATATATATATATATATATATATATATATATATATATATATAATATATATTTCAAATGGTAATGTTCATCTTTTAGTCTGTCCGAAGATCGAGGAATGACCCTTGGGGGCTTCACCCAATTTGTCACAGTAATTACTGCTGGGGATGTCCCCAACACGGTAAGAATTTATGTCAAAGAAAACACCTGGCCAAAGTCACCCCCCACAACAGATCTCATAATATTACTATTACCCGACTATGAATTATTATTATCATGAGCTCAGCCTCACACGTGGGGATCCGTGGTTCGAGTCTCCTAGAGCCCAGGTGAATGAAATTGTCTTTATTATTATTATTATTATTATTATTATTATTATTATTATTATTATTATTGATAATAATAATAATATCATAATTGTAATTATTATTATTTTTATGTTTATAATCAGAAACTGCTGGAGTGATCAAACCAAAATTTAAAAATTGTAATGATGATCTGGATTTATCTCCTTAATTAAATTTTGTTTGAATTTTGATGATGAAGCGATTATCTGAAGTGTTCATATAGTGTTACAGATTAATGGTATTGTAGGAGGTAGGGGGAGAAGGGGGCGATATGGAAAGGGAGAAGAAGGGGGGGGGGAGAAGAGAGGGAAGAGGAATAAAGAAGAGGAAGGAGTGGACAAGGAGAAGAGGGGGAAATGGGCGGAAGAAGGGGCGATGGGAAGAGGGACAAGGAAGACGGGGATGGGAGGGAGAGAGAGACAGACTCAGATACTGCAAGGTACTCCCTTCTATTATGTATGTAAATGGGAATGTTTGTTTGTCCGAGTTTGGAGGTCTGACTCTTGGGGTTAGCCTTATCCAACTTTTATGGATGACACAATGGTGGTAGGTGACTGTCACAGGAGGGTCACACTTAGCCCAATTGCTTCCCTAAAATAGAATCAACACCTATGACGTCTGAAATGCATGTGTACTTTTCCATTGCGTTTTATCAACATTTTATAGTTCATCTCCATTCCCACACACAATGTAATCACAAAGTTGTTGTAACACTACATTAAAAATAAAAGTTTAAAAAATTACATTATTGTTACATTGTGTGTTTGGTGGGTGCGTTTATTGAATGTTCTGAGAGAAGGAGAGAGAGAGAGAGAGAGAGAGAGAGAGAGAGAGAGAGAGAGAGAGAGAGAGAGAGAGAGAGAGTGATTATAGAGCATTGCCAACATATGTATTCGGTGTTTCCATTGTTGCTGTCATAATATTAGCAATACACTTGTGTACTGTTTACTTTGTATGCTGCAGATAATTAGGAATTAAGCTGCCTCTGATCTTTTGAGCTCAGGCGTTTTGTGGGAATTGAAGAATAGAGAGAGGAATGGAGTGAGGGAAGGGATTGGGTAGGGTTTGAATGGAGAGGAAGAAGGTTGGATGGTATAGCTGGAGTAAGGTAACTTGTTAACGAATGAACAGGCGTAAAGGTTCGAAGAAATAAAAATAATAAAGGGTGTTTTGAGAAGATAATATGCAAATGCACTGAGGTGACTTACAACCCTTCTTCGGGTGTTGTTATTCTCTTCAGCGAGACAAAGGGTCCTCACCAACAGGGTGCAGTTTGGTACCCTTATATATATATATATATATATATATATATATATATATATATATATATATATATATATATATATATATATATATATACACAAATTCAAGAGACTAGAGACAGTTGTAAAAATATACTAGCACATTCACAGGCATATACATAAATAAATAAATACACACATAGAGTAAGTTCAATATACACAGGTAGAGAGATGTATCTAACGTGCTGAACCGTTAATGAAATGACAATCATTAATAAATGCATTTATTTGTCAAAACTGCAGTTTTTTGTACCCCCAAAATTGTTTAATGACCACAGAGCTAATTTTCATAAATCCTGGCAAATTAAACTTTTTGTTTTCTTTATTGAGTTTGTAGCCCTTGCTAATTTATTTGTCTATGTTGCTTGGTGTGTGTGTACGTGATTACACGAATATGTTGGCAGGTGTGTGTAAATGATTGTCACACATGCTATATGTGCTTCATGCCACGTTTGTTTCTCTGAATATATTCATATATTTACGAAGTATACCGGCTTCATATAACAGTTACACCACACCGTAAAATGCATAACAAAACAATGTTACACTCAAGACAATACACATAATTTCAAATTTCAAATATCGATATACAAGAAAATTGCTTAAATAAACGGATAAACTGATTACAAATATCCTAATAAATTTATCGAAATTCATCCACAATATACACTAACAAAAATTTTTCCATACAATACAATAAAACTTAAATAACGTAAAAATTCCATTTTTGGTTATCTAATTAAGCATGTACATTAATTTCAAATACGTTAATAGAACTTATTTAAATGCATCAATAACACAGCATGTGAACACTCCTTTAGAAATGCAACTGTTTTGCCATACGTAAATAGTTAGAACTCAAGAAACCCGATTAAATTTACGAGACCAATCCACAGATAATGTAAATATTAAGGTGATTTAATTGTTAATAGTTTGTCGCATATTTAACGGACTGGTATACAACAATGCCCCGAATTACAACTGCAAATTTCACGTTCATTCGCCAGGTCAGGCATCGTAATTCGTGAGAAAATCGTTCGAATAAGACAGGGCTTGAACGAATGCGTCTTAACCCATCAGGACTCCCAGGAGACTGGGATTCGATGACGAAAATTTTCTCATGGATATATCACGTTACTGTGAGTTCCGTAATACTTCAATTAAACATAATAAAATAAAATACTAAACATCTGAAAATATAACTCCATCAAACACGGAAATTGACCAACAAAGCAAAAGAAAATACGCTAACAAAGGACCCCCAAAAAATACACAAACACAATACAAAAATATATCAAACAAAACTAAACCAAAACATACCTATACACTCAAATATACTAACACACTATAAAACACCAACAAACAATACACTAAAATACATCAATATAGTGAAACATCGCAAAGCAGAACACCAAATGACGCCAACAAAATACATCAGTAAAACACACAAACACAGGAGCCACAGCCCGCCGAGCCCTCCCCTGAGGTCATATGTGTATATGAAACCTGTCACCAAGCCTGAGGTGAATTTTTTTCAGATTTTTGTTTTGAGTTTACAAAGGCGAGGGAAGGCTCACGGTGTCTGGCTGGCGGTGCCATAATATCAAGTTTTTCTTATGCATATATATATATATATATATATATATATATATATATATATATATATATATATATATATATATATATATATATATATATATAAGGACAGGAGAATGGCATTCAAGACTCGGCGAGATTAATGACATTATTAAGAGAAGCCTTACTACTGTCGGTTGTCCAGCAGAGAGAGAGCCCCGTTACCTAATGCCCCGCAACTCTGATGAGCCTGTCAGTCGCCCAGATGGGATCACGGTGAACCCCTGGAAGAATGGTAGACAGTTGGTGTGGGGACTACACTTGCGTTTTAACTTTAGCCAACACCTATGTTAACTTCAATGCTGCACAGGCAGGAGGTGCTGCCAATCAGCGGGAAGCAGCAAAGTCGCGTAAATACAGAAATCAGGCCACCACTTCAATTTTGTCCCCATTGCCTCAGAGACACTTGGTGCCTGGGGTAAAAGTGCTGCTAGTTCTTTTGAAGGAGTTGGGGTCCAAGCTAATTGAAACAACTAGAGACCCTAAAGCCGCCAGGTTCCTCTTTCAGCGCCTTAGTGTGGCGATCCAGAGAGGAAATGCTCACTGCATCCATGGTTCCTGCCCGCCATCTGAGGAGCTGGAGGAACTCTACAACTTGTGACAAGTTGTGTGTGTATATATATATATATATATATATATATATATATATATATATATATATATATATATATAATATTATATATAAAAGTGTCAGACCACGAAGGAAAAATTGAAACAGGAATTTCGTATTTAATAATACATCTTCAGAAGGATTGATCCTTCTGTGGATTGATTCATGGTGGACACAGCACCACTGCCATTACTTCCATACACTTCAGATATGGTTTCAATAATGAATTGATGTATTGATTTTCAAAACATATTCAGATGATAGATTTGCATTCTGGGTACAAAAACATTCAACATGACTAATGTTAAACGAATCCCTAACTTGCTGTATGAGAGATTTATAAAGTCTAGCGATTTGCTAAAAAGAGTTATTGCCAGAAATAAACAAGCTTAACAGATAATACTGGTCTGTGGCGCTCATTCTGACTACAGAGGAGATATGATCACACTGCACAATCTACTGAAAGGATTAGATGAAGTGGAACAGGCAGTGTCTAATCGATGTAGGGAAACACAGGACGAGGTTTTATACATAGGGGATATACATAAAAATATGCGATGCGTAAGAAAGTTCTGATAAATATTGAGAGAGGTGAATAAGTGAATTGAACTGGGTCATTTGGTGGTGAAAGTCATCTCAGTACTTAGCGGCAGGAATAGATATGATAAAGCATTAGAATATTGAGAGGTATGAACTTGGTACTTAATAGGTACAAGGCGCGGCCCTAATGCTGGAGCTCAGTCTTTGCAGTTACAGATAGGTAAACACAAATAGGAAGGCATACACATACACACAGGCACGTACGCGCACACATACACACTCACACGCAAGCACGTATGGGCACATATACGGGGTCTGGTAGCTGAGTGAACTGCGCGCGGGAATTTTAATCCTGTGGCCCTGGTTCGATTCCCGGACCAGGCAGAGACAAATGAGCAGAGTTTCTTTCACCCTGATGTCCCTGTTACGAAGCAGTAAATAGATACCTGGGAGTTACAGCTGTTACGAGCTGCTTCCTGGGGGTGTGTATGGAGAAAAAAAATTTAGAAGTTAGTAACAGTTGATTGATTGACAGTTGAGAGGCGGGCCGAAAGATCAAGCTCAACTAGGTGAATACAACTAGATGAACACATACACACACACACACACACACACACACACACACACACACACACACACACACACACACATACACACACACACACACACACACACACACACACACACACACACACACACACACACCTTTCAACCTAATGATGCACAGCAATTGAAAACTAATACCCTGGGCATTATGCATGAACAGCAACAAGGTACATTGATCACTGTGGTCGTTACTGTGTGTGTGTGTTGGTGTGGAGGGTTGATGAGAGACTCGTCTAAATGATCCATACGCTATTGTGGACTGTAACTAACTACTACTACCTCAACATGCACACAAAAATACATGTAACAGGAGGCAGAAAAACGAATATCGAGAAATTGGTGTATTTTATATATATATATATATATATATATATATATATATATATATATATATATATATATATATATATATATATATATATATATATATAATATGTCGTACCTAGTAGCCAGAACGCACTTCTCAGCCTACTATTCAAGGTCCGATTTGCCTAATAAGCCAAGTTTTCATGAATTAATTGTTTTTCGACAA